>NC_134843.1:71507975-71811006 GCF_965363235.1 Mytilus galloprovincialis
CAATAGATAAAGGTTTTTTTCTTTCAGAAATTAGTACTTTTCAGATAAACTTTCGACTAGATTTTGTTATGTTGAAAAGAGTGTCCAGATAAAAATTGATTTTTACATCTTTTCTCATTCTACAGATCAAACGGTTTCTTTATTTTCTTTTGATATTTACCACAATTATTTTTTTTTTAGATTTCAATACATCAGCACGATTTCAAAGTAAACTTCAACATAATATAATCATTACGTAGCATTTTAATGTTTTATGATCCTTCCTTTAAGCCGCACAAACGAAGAAGTGTAATAACTCGATAGTTTGATATCTTAACTGAACTCTAAAAATTCACATTTGGGGATAAGAAACAAATGGTAAATTTACAGAGTATTCTCGTAAATAAAGATGATACAGCTGTATTCTCCTCTGTGATAAGGGTTTTGTCTCTTTGGC
This sequence comes from Mytilus galloprovincialis, assembly GCF_965363235.1. Taxonomy (NCBI): domain Eukaryota; kingdom Metazoa; phylum Mollusca; class Bivalvia; order Mytilida; family Mytilidae; genus Mytilus; species Mytilus galloprovincialis. The sequence continues at coordinate 71,508,412 of NC_134843.1, forward strand.
CAATAACTGGATTCAACTCTGTATTTTATCAAAGACTGCAAAACATGTTTCTAGTGAGTTGAAAAACATATATATCATTAAGGTTAGCCCATAAGTGTGAATATGCATGAACCTAGCATTCCAATTGATATATGTTAACGCCATATTATAGAGCAGAACATATGTTATATTTGTTATTCTCATCGGATTTTGTCTAATGCTTAGTTCGTTTCTCTGTGTGTCGTCATTCTCCTCTTATATTTAATGCGTTTCCTCGGTTTTGGTTTGTGACACGGATTTTTTTCTATCGATTTATAAGTTTTGAACATCGGTATACTACTGTTGCCTTTATTTACTGCATAGACATTTCAAAGTTAGAAAATCCTGATGTGTCTGTGCCATGGATTCTAATTTGAAGTCATCCGGCTGAGTCAATACCAGGAAAAGATCAGGATATGAAGGAGAAGAATGAAAATACGCTGGGATTGTAATAAAACACTTGCAGGCGTTGATGATAATGTTATATTATATGACAGACATACAGGTGAGAGGTTTAGCTACCTATAAAACAGGTTTAATCCACCATGTTCCACATAAGAAAATGTCAGGAGTATGACAGTTGTTGTCAATTTGTTTGATGTGTTTGTACTTTTAATTTTGCCATTTGATGTTGAACTTTCCTTAATGAATTATCCTCGGAGTTCAGTATTTTATGATTTTACTTTTTTCTGACATGTTTCTGTAGTATATGGTATGTAAACTGTACAACCTTTTCCGTTCTTGTCAATCAATTTGTGCAGAAGTTTGTAAACAAGATGCTTCATGAATAACCAATTGAGTGAAACTCCAGAAATATATTTACCAAAACGACAGCGAAATCAGTGTTACAAAACTCAAACATACCACCTCGCCACGGGAGTGTGACATAAATAAAAGTTCCTGGCTTATAATTTCCAATTGATTCTTAATTTTATAACTACAAATTATTTTAAACAAAACTACTCCGATTTTATCTTCACCTGTGAGTTTTATCAATTACAATCTAATATGCATTGTTTATTATCAGTTAACTTGAGCAAAAGTTGGTAAACAAGATGCATAATGTGTAACCTCTTTGGTGAAGCTAAACGATTTTGTTGACTAATACCAAAGATAAATTGACTTTGAAGAATTGATACATCCAACCCTCTCAAAAAATCAGATCCTTTAAACAGTGAAAACTGCTTAATAAGCCACTAAACTAATCTGTACAGGTGAAAATACTATACTGTTAAGGAGTTCTCACTATTAATGAGTTCTCACTATTAATGAGTTCTCACTATTAATGAGTTCTCACTATTAATGAGTTCTCACTATTAATGAGTTCTCACTATAACATTTAACAACGGAAATATAAAGAAATTATTTCAAGCTCTCAATATACTGCTACTGTGAGTTTATCTCATATGACGAAAGTGCTGGATAAAAACGGCAGCATGCACCGCTTTGGCTTTCTAAAGGTTATTCTTAAAATAAAAAAAATGGAAAAACAAAGTTAGTGATTGTAAAAGTACAAATAACTAATGAGGTTATTAACATTGAAAAGTAAAACTATTTCATGATGTAACATCAACATAAATTGAATCTTAAATAATTCTTCCAGTAACATAATCACGATCCTAATCTAATTGAAATACTAGTATTGAAATTTATTTGACAAACAATTATCTGTATAGTAATATGAGTCAGTACAGATCTTTTAAAAGAGTTTGATAAATCAAAAGACATATTTTGACATTTTTTCTGACGGTTTAACTGTTTTAACTGTTAAACAAGTGGTTAACAAATGCCAATAGTAAAGTGTTTTCAATTTTTAGTGGCAACTATTCTATGGCTTTTTACGACAACAATCTTGCATTATTTACAACAATAGAAGGTTATTATATATAGGATTAAAACATAATCATAAGGTTAATTGTTACCTTAAATACCAACTAACCTATTCTGCAAGCTCAATATTGTACATACTCCAAACCAGTATGTTTGTTTACTCATACCGATCAAATGCTTTTTTTACAAAGAGGGATATCTTGTCCAAGTACAAACTTCCCTGACAAACAGATAGTGTGGTTGGTGTCCTTGTTTACTTACTTTTCAGTAGATTTGCAAAGAGCGATGTTTCACTACAAGACATTGGTTAAAAATTGACGTAGAAAGGTGAAACACATGCAATCAGGATATAACATCAAGGAGCATGTACCACGATATAACAAAATACGATTTTTCTTGGTTTAATCATGAATGAAGTGAAATAGGGAAATAGTGAAATAATAAATCTGTTTTAGCTGCTAGTTTGCTTCGAGTTTGTCAAAATAAAAAAAAAATCGCTGATAGATTGTACACTTGCAAATAAATAGTTCGACCTCATTGAATCCGTTTTCATGTCACCTTCAGTTTGACCCCATAGTTATGAATGGATTACGCTTGATTTGTGCGTGGTCAGTACGAAAAAAATGTCAACATTGAAAGTGAAACAAGGATAAACCATTTGATTGACTGATTCGATCCACAAAAACTCATTTTATAGTGTAAAAACAAGGATTAATATATATAAAATTGAGAATGGAAATGGGGAATTGTCAAAGAGACAACAACTCGACCATGGAACAGACAACAGCAGAAGGTCACCAATATGTCTTCAATGCAGCGAGAAACTCCCGCACCCGAGGCGTCCTTCAGCTGGCCCCTAAACAAATATATATATATATATATATATATATATATATATACTAGTTCAGTGATAATGAACGTCATACTACACTCCAAATTATACACAAGAAATTTAACTTAAAAATAATACAAGACTAACAAAGGTCAGAGGCCCTGGCTTGTGACAGGCGCAAAAATGCTGCGGGGGTTAAACATGTTTTTGATATCTCGAACCCTTCCCTATACCTCTAGCCAATGTGGAAAAGTAAACGCTTAACAATACGCATAGTAAAATTCTGTTCAAGATAAGTCCGAGTATGATGTCAGAAGAGGTAACAAAACAAAATAAACAAAACGACAATAATACATAAATAACAACAGACTACTAGCACTTACTGACATGCCAGCTCCAGACCTCAATTAAACTGATTGAAAGATTATGTCCTCATCATATGAATATCAGGCACAATCCCCCCGATAGGGGTTTAGTATAATACCATTTTAAAATATATGAGAAGAACATAACCCGTGTCATGCCAACAACTGGTCTTTAAATAAATGTGTTCAATTCAGATGCATTGACCCTATAAGTGAATCAATATTAAAGCCAAAATATGTAATCTTTAATGATAAATTTAATTGTACCAATTTTCTTGCACCAGATGAGCATTTCGACAATACATGTCTCTTCAGTGATGCTCGTGGCCAAAATATTTGAAATCCAAAGCTTATATAAAAGATGAAGAGCTATAATTCAAAAGGTCCAAAAAGTATAGCCAAATCCGTGAAAGGAATCAGAGCTGTACATGAGGGAGATACATTCCTTAATTTATAATAATTTTTATCATTTTGTAACAGCAAATTTTAATAACACAAAAAATCCGTATTTTCATGCCAGTACCGAAGTACTGGTTACTGGGCTGGTGATACCCTCGGGGACTAATAGTCCACCATCAGAGGTATCGACCCAGTGGTAGTAATAAAATTAACGGTACCAATTTTCTTGCACCAGATGCGCATTTCGACAATACATGTCTCTTCAGTGATGCTCGTGGCCAAAATATTTGCCTGACAACAGTATCGTAGTTATATCCCTTCTTAATTAGTCTGTTTAAGGGTTTTGTTAGCTTCGGAGGTGAGTACTGACATGTTTGTGCTTTGTTTATATGTTTATCTCTATCATAAAATCAAATAGACCCAGAAAAATCCAATTACACAAGATCACTATCTGTTTATATCTGTATTTATTTCTATTTCGGGTTATATAACCGAATATTGAGTCAAATTGGTGAACATTTATTTGACAGCTAAAGTCACTTTAACCTTTGTAATCTTTGGCAATTATCTTATTTCTCTTGATTAATGTTATGCGAAGCTTTGATCATTAGTGTTGGCATCTTTCAATTGCAAAAGACAGTTCTTGACTTTATGACAATTTCTTCGCTCAATCCACAGATAATGAGGTCGATAACGACACCAAATTATAAATCTCTGTCTTTTTAAACAGATTGTTCAAATTTGACACCGCCACATATAAAAGTGATTGAACCGCAGCCTCCACTTAGATTGCCCCTAAAATTTTTGTTCTTGTTTACTTTCGTAATATCTGAATCAAATATCATCGTAACTTTGAATGAACATCCTGCTCCTAGCGATCTATATTTCAGCAAACATATGTGCTATGGAACAGTCAAACATCTAAATCATTTGTTATCTTGTTCTCCAATTTCGACAAAGCATGGTAAGAGGTAGCAACCCTCTAGTTAAGTTTTATTAATATTACGTTTTTATTTTCTTCAATATGTACTAATAAAAGCAACAACCGAATTATAGAATAAACAAGTAATGAGGCGTTGGATCGATAATATGCTTCATCGTTTAGTGTGTATTAAAGTCTAGACGCCAGCAAATTTATCATCGAGGTGACCTTTGAAGACCGCCGACAATCATATAAGCGATATAAACATAAGTATGGATATATATAGATAGCGAACTTGTGCAATTTGATTTTCTATGTCTGTTTATTTTCATAGTATAGTTAAAAAGATATGTTGATAATCGTGTTTACTTGTATAAGAATGAGTTTTTGTTGATCAAATCAGTCAATCAAATTATTTCCCTTTGTTTCACTTTCAATGTTGACATTGTTTTCATTTAGATAAATGATCACGCATAATTCGTGCGTATTCCATCTTCAGCTAAAGGGTTAAATTGAAGGTCACATGAATATGGATTCAATAAAGTGAATAATTCATCTTTGATCTTTACCAGGTTATTTCGACAAAATTTAACTATAATGGCTGCTAAAAGCGAATCATTATTTTATTTCACTTTCATTAATAATTAAAAAAACAATCATATTTCATTTTTTAATAATTAACTCGAAGCTAGTGCCCTTAAACATGTTAAAGCATATTCCGTATTTGTGTTCGTTTAGAAACGTATGTGGACAATATCAAGTTATCTTTTAATTAATCAATTTCGTAAATGTGATGACGCAGATTATTATGATGATGATGTTGCTCAGTCTTAAGTGTTCTATGTTGTGTCTGTTTGTCTTTTTTCCCCTTTTTAGCCATTGCGTTGTCAATTTATTTTCTATCTATGAGTTTGAATGTCCCTCTGCTATCTTTCTCCCCTCTTTTATTATGTAGCTAAATACGGGACGAATAATTCCAATATTCTAATTAAATTAGAATTGGTATTCTGTTAGTTAACCTAATTTGTTATTTTTCAAAAATATGTAACATCATAAAAAAAATACAATTATATATATATTTGTTAATAACGTCATTATTTATTCACACTTTAAAAATCATTATCTCTGTTTTCCATCTTTACTTTTTAGGAAAAAAAGGCTTGAAAACAAAAGTGGTTGATGATGCCATCTATTTTGTTTTACTATCTATCTTATTAGATAAATTAAATAAACACAAACACTATATTGAAAGTTTTAAATACGTTTTCTCTCGTCATTTATTATAATGAGAAACACTCCTAAAAATTATAGTGTGTTTGCTTGTTAGGTTAAGTTAAGTGGCTAATTAAGTAGAAAGTAAAATAGCAAAAATACCGACATTCAAGGAAAAATTTAAAACGGAAAGATCTTTATCAAAATACAAATCAAAAGATCAAACTCATCAAACAAATGGAAAACAACTGTCATATTCCTGTCTCGGTACATGCATTTCCTTATGTAGAAAATTGTGGATCCGTTATATTGACAACAATGTGAGAGCAAAACAAACAGACATAACATACAATAAACTGTTATCACAGAGATATGTCTCGCTTTTATGTAATGTCGATCATGCAAATGTGGAAATTAGAATAGCAACACTTTTATATGTAAGTTTTGCAAATATTTAAGGTCAATGTACCATGACTGAAGGTACATGGCTAAACAGTATCCATGGAAATAAGATGTACCAATGCTAATACAACTGCATATAAAATACTATTGAATTATCATAAGTAGTTCCCTTCATACAAACCTAAAGACAAACTAATACATGTAAACTAAGCAAAATTTCAAAGTCAATAAACCATGACTGAGAGGCGGCATAAAATATTTTCCATGGTAATGAGATGTGCCAATGCTTATACAACTGCATACCAAATATCACTGACCTACAACTAATGGTTCCTCATAAACCTACCTAACCAGAAACTAATACATGAAAAAAAAGCAAAAGTTTCAAAGCCAATAGACTATAATTGAGGGGGCGGGGCTTAATAATCTGCATGGTAATGAGATGTGCCAATACTAATACAACTGCATACCAAATATCTTTGACTTATCACTAGTGGTTCACCATAAAATAGACCTAATCAGAAACATTGTTGACGCAGCGGACGCCGGAAACATCATTCCTTTGTCTCGCGGTTTGACACTATCAAGCGAGAAACTAGAGGCTCTCAAGAGCCTGTGTCGCTCACCTGTTACTGTATTTACTGATGTCGGCCATCTTGGTTTTAAATAGATACCCTAGTAATGATTATGACCAAGTTTGGTTAAATTTGGCCCATACTTTTAGAAAAGAAGATTTTTGTACAAGTTTCAAAAAATGACGAAAAGTTGTTCAATATTGACTATAATGGGCAATAACTCCTTAAGGGATCTGACAATTTTGGTCATGTTGACTTATTTGTAGATCTTACTTTGCTGAACATTATAGCTGTTTACACTTTATCTCTATCTATAATAGTATTCAAGATAATAACCAAAAACTTTCCTTAAAATTACCAATTCAGGGGCAGCAACCAAACAACAGGTTGTCTGATTCGTCTGAAAATTTCAGGGCAGATAGAAATTGACCTGATCAACAATTTTACCCCATGTCAGATTAGCTCTAAATGCTTTGGTTTCAAAGATATAAGCCAAAATATACATTTTACCCCTGTGTTCTATTTTAAGCCACGGTGGCCATCTTGGTTGGATGGCCAAGTCATCGGACACATTTTTTAAACTAGATATTGTGATGTTTATGGCTAAGTTTTGTTAAATTTGGTCAAGTAGTTTCAGAGGAGAATATTTTTGTAAAATTTACGGACGACGGACGATGGACGTAGGAAGCCGGACGACGGACGACGGACACCAAGTGATGATAAAAGCTCATTTGACCTTTCAGGTCAGGTGAGCTAAAAATGAAAGAAGAGACCATAACAAATTACCAAAGGGCGTGATGTATAAATGCTGAGCAACGTCAAATAAAATGGACTAAACAGCAAAGGTTGTAGATATACGAAAACAAATTAAAAGAACGCCATAACACGCAATTAAGATTATAAACAACAGCAATCCCTAGAATCTATACTTCAAGACCATCGTTTATTATTTGTGAAGTTGATTAGGAATATTTATCAACAAGGTCTTGGTATCTTTTGGTGAACCTTTGTATAAGTTAGTTATCAAATGTACCAGGATTATCATTTAATATGCCAGACGCGCGTTTCGTCTTCATAAGACTCATCAATGACGCTGAGTTCATAATATGTAACGCAAAACAAGTACAAAGTTGAAGAAGAGCATTGATGACCAAAATTTCCAGAAAGTTGTGTCAAATACGGCTAAGGTAATCTATTTCTGGAAGAAGAAAATCCTTAGTTTTCGAAAAAAATCAAAGTTTTGTAACAGGAAATTTAGAAAGAGAACAAGACGTTCTTTGACATATTTATGCTTCATCACTTTCGAGCACAAACACTGTTGACTTTTATCTATCTTTTTTTTTCAATTGGATTTTAAATTGGAAGACTTGATCCGTTTTTCTTCAAACAAAGTATGTTCAGAAAACTTTACTTAAATACCGGATACTTCGAAGAAAAAATCTTAAAGTCATAAGAAACGAGTGACCGGTGAAAAATAATGTTCTTCCAATTCTTGAACCAATGCAAACAAACATCATTAACTTAGTCTTCTGTGCACGAATTTATCTTTTTTCGTGTAAATTTCGTATGATCGTCAATTTTTTTTTTTCAATCGGTCAGTGTTGTTGTGAAAATATGGCAGGTAATTAAAGTTCGTGTTTTAAAGCTGAAGTTTAACGATTGTCACCTGTTTGTCAACAATCGACAAAAAATCAACAAAAAAGCATGGAAATTGAGCACGTGTTTAACATGTAAATTCAGATAATAGTTGATTTTAATGCGTATTGTGATCACCGGACTTTTACGAGATGGGTCACACTGAGGTCACTTTTCATACGGAAAATATGTCGGGGGAATTGCTTCCTGGAAGCAATTAAAATAAAGTAAAGTTCTTCTAAATATGAATAAGTTAAAGAATTTTCTTCAGAAAAGAGTATATGTACATAAGTTTTATAATGAAAACTATCCATTGAGTTATAAAAAAAACATATGCATTATTTTTTTTGATTTGAGGTTTCTTATGACTTAAACCTGTTTTTTCAAGTATCTGCACCTTTCCTTTTGATTTTATACTACAAAAGGTATTAGAAACATTTACCATTAAGGGAGTAATATCCAATATTCCTAATCGCTCCTGTTCATCGTTCTTATGGAAATATGGTCACGCTGGTCCTGCTACTACGGTATAGTTGACAATAAAAAAAAAAAAAACCTCGGAAGTTGACAACAAAAATCCGGAAATATCGAATTCCGAAACTAATTAACAATAAGAAGATTTTCAGATTACTGATGGATATAGTTGTGTACTATTTCAGAAAATGGGTAAAGCATGCGCACAAGCTAGATAAACCTAACATAGAAACTCTATCAAAAGGAAACAAGACAGTTTGTTCATGCATTCAGAAGCGTTTTTAATATCTACAAATTACAATGACCAGACTTTTTTTATCCCTACAAGAAAACAGAGGTTGTTGATGCCTTCTCGTCTTTCCAAGACAAATATGGTGTTGTTCCAGGAACGAATCTTCTAACATAATTGTTATAAAACCAACCTAAAGACCTTTGAATTTAAAGCAAAACTGATATCTGAATTATACTCTTACAACATTCATAAAAAGGATGTTGAAGAAAAAAACAAATCCGTCCTCCTCACCTTTGAAAATCATCGTCTTTATACTTAATACATAAACTCCTTATGAAGAACGATATATAAAGGGCTCTTGATTTATTAAACATCTTTTTAAAAAAAAAATGCCTCGGGAATTATTGCGATCGAGTATATATATTCAACAAGCGTTGTCAGTCAGAAGTGGATTCTTAAAAATATAATAGATCTTCTACAAAATCTTCAAAAATTTGCTGTAAAGTAATTTTGAGATCTACCTTATACACTCCCCGCGACAGATCGAATACATTGTCCCAGTAAAAAGAGAATTGTATACAAAAACGGGATTCGTAGATACAAATTCGCTGTTTTAGGCCTTGAAAATCTTATTTTGTGAAAAACTGTGCTCATTCCAAAAACAAATACACATATTTCAACAGAAAAAAAAACTATGTTATCATTTTCAACTGCATATATTCAAGCGCAATTGTAACGTTTTGCAGTTTTAAATTATAATCTTTGATACGTTTGTCTTGCCTTTTTGTGTACCTATATGGCAACCTAATAATGAAACAGGGGCAATCATAAGTTGTTATGAATGTCATATTCACATCTATTTTGGAAAAAAAAGCAACACGTAATATATTTCAGGCGCTAAAAGCGTTTTTCTGAATTCCTCTTCATGCACCGAGTATAACAAAATGTTTGAAAGCCAGGGATGTATAAAAACCGAGACAGTCGAAGACCTCTCTTATAGTAGTCTCAGCGAAGACGTATATGACCTAAACGGCCTTAGAAATAGACAAATTTATCTAAGATCAACTTAAAAGAGGGAGCTCAAACCTTAGTTGCTAAATGAACTCAAAATGTATGATTGGACAACTTTAGAAATCGCTAAGCTGAACTTCACCAGACGGCTGCAATACTCCAGTTCCAGGATTAATAAAGAGACAGCATAATGCTGAACGAGACTTAATTACTATGATAATCTTTTCTAAAAAAAAATGCAATATATATCCCCTTCTCTGCTATGATTTTAAAGGCAGATTTTTTTTTTTGTGGTTTTGCATGCTAGGTGTTTAACAGATTAAAGAAGAGAATTGTGTAGCTTCAAACACAATGTTTAGCTGTGGTTCATGTGCGGCTAATTAGAAAAGCCATAAAATTTCGGATGTATAGGTACATATGTGCTTAAAATATGTCAGAACAAGAATCAGTGAAAAAAGCATTTGAAGTGAAAAATAAATAAATAGAATGAACCCATGATGCAGAGCTCAGATAGTCCAGACAACACAATATGATGACCTCTTTTATGTCCTATGGTCTAACGCCAATATGTTCTTATACATATACTCATGTTCAGTTTTCTTGAAACAATTTAGTTATAAAGGGATCCTATTTTGAATTAAAATGCATTTCTCAGCTTCGAGTAGGACTTTCATATATCAAATTTTCATTAGTATGCCTAAAGTGAGAATTGTCTTTGCCATAAAAAAAAATCCGAGGTTGATACATGTTGTTCTAAGGAAAGAAAATCACATTGAAAATACTTCATCTTACAAATTTGATAAATTCATCATCATTATGTGGAAATCAACCATAAAAAACACAAATACGTTTAATGAATTTACCGAACGAAATGCAAAGACCGGGTCCAAAAGTTCAATATTCCGATGTGTAAGCACAGCCCAAAAATCCCATCACTCCAATCAAACCAGGTTTAGTCCACCATTTTTTCCAGAAAAGAAAATGCCTGTACCAAGTCAGGAATATGACAGTTTTTATGAATTCGTTTGTTCTGTTTTAGCTTTTAATTTTGTCGTTTATTAGTGACTTTCCTCTTTGAAATTTCCTCTGAGTTTAATATTTTTGTGATTTTACTTTTCTCACCTCAAGTATTTATTTTTATCATAAAGAGGTTTATTTATTTCCCTGGAGTTTTTAACAGCAAATCATTTCTAAGATTTCTACAGAACAAAAGCTGTAGGCATCTAGTAGTTTAATTGTTTTCCAAAATTATTTTCAAGAATTTCAATGATTCTTTCGTAGGATTTTTTACATGAAATCCCTGTTCACTTTTCAGGGTCATGTTTTGTTGAAAATGATTAAGATTTCAATTGCCAACATTTTAAAATGTCTATACAAATGTTGCATGTGTGCATCTCTCCTCTAGATTTTGATACAGCGGACTTAAATCACCGAAGCAGCCTATTTTTGTTATTTTTAGAATATTTTTCAACAGAGTTAGATTGTCTATATTCCTGAAACTCACAGTGCAAACTCTTTCACATTCTGTCTGAAAAGTCATAGATTCATAGAATTCTGTAAGTCATGTTTTTAATTCTTTAATTCATAAATTTTGGTTTTTGGTCTCATATTTCTAACATGGCTCATCAATATTGCTTTCTTGGAAATTGTCTATTGTTTTGTAATTGCTGAATCTATTGGCAATGTGTGCTTGCAAACTGTCAACGCAAAAACCTGATCATATCAAGGGAGATAAGTCAAAAACAAAATTAAATTATTGCAGTTTTATTATACAACAGAAGTAGATCCTCTGAGCTTCTAACAAAGCACATTTCAACAAGATAACAAAAGCTACTATTTCTGATATGGAATATGCACAACCTTTCGTTGTACATCTTATCGTTGACTGTACATTCTCCTATTAAAAATATATAGTTGTACATTCATAAACTCCTTCACTTGTGTTCTTCTATGTTAAAAAATTAAACCATATTTTTTTACAATTTATATGTTTAAATTAACAAGAATGAAAATAAAAGAAATATTGTTACCAAGGCTCCTATATTTAGTTTTGAATCACTGGGATAGGTACATTTTGATCATTATTAATAATAGATACTGTAACAAACACACAAACATGAAAGAATGTACATTTAGGGAACTCTTTAATATTCCTGAGCTGTTACAATTGAAGCGTCTAAAACATCTAAAACAATATCTAAAATACATATATTTTTTTTTTATGGTTTGATAAATTTTCTATTATTTCCATTTGATAAAATTCTTGAATTTGTACACGATGTCATACACTGTGCCTTAAAAACTGAACTTTTTTCTTGAGTTCCATTTTATGAATTACTAAGAAGTGTTAAAGAAATATCTTAGTGTTAATAATAAATCAAAATTGATTACTGCAGAAAAAAAGGTAATTACAAATATGTTTCCTTTTTATGAACTTATATCTTTCTATTCTTCTTTTTAAATGATCAACCATTCTAAATTTTCTTTTTTTCATTTCTCTTCTCATATTAACATAAAGAAACAAGCCTCTTAGCTTAGAACAATTAAGCTTTAAATGCTAAATTCAAAAATAAGAAGATAACCTAGGCAGAAAAGACAGCAAACAATTATTATCAAGAAACCTTTATTTTTAAATCTACTCGGGAAATCAGCAAATATCTTTGTAGTTTTTTTTTTCTTTCTTTCTGTTTTGCTATGGTTTCTAAGTAGATATTTATTACAGTGTAGGGAGTATTTCGAATATGCTTTTCTAACTTAGGCAAGATTTACATATTTTTCACAATTTGAATGAACAGAACAGCCAATTACAGACGACAAGCTGCCCTTTCACTCTATGACCCTATTTACATATACAATACAATCTTAATGGTATACATTAATACAAAATCCCACTTCAGTTTTGTTTTAAAATACACACTATATATGGAATTAAAATTACAAACATAAATAAATGAATATTAAATAATTAGCACTAATTGTGTTATATGACTGTCTATTGTGTTCCACTACAGATAAAAACCTGAGGTAGAGTATGTTTGAGGTATACCTATAAAGTGGAAACATTCTTTAATATCATTAAAATAAAATCCTCATATTAGCTACTTTAAATCAAAAGGTAGCATAACCTACAAATAATCAAAAGAACTGGAGTTACTGTGGTCCTTCCAGGGCTTGATAGTGCCATTGTCATGGGGTGCTTTATGAAGAGATTTTACGATATAATGTTATAAATGTGGAGCTATAATATTTAGGGAAATATTAATAATTCAATTCTCATTGGGCTTTATCAATAGTTTTATTGAATAATATATGATTATCATAAATAAGGTGCTATAATTAAAGGAAAACACTACTATTTCAAATCAAATTGAGTTATTTGAAAATAGTAAGGAAAACATATGAGTCTCAAGTATGACTGTATGTGCAATATCTAAAATAATGATTTTATACAATTGTCAACTCTTTTGGCAGAATTTAGTATTGCAATGATATACCTGACAATGTCACTTTTATTTTAATCTCTATGGTAAATTACAAGTATTTTCATATTTTAAAAAGGCCTAAATGCTAAATCCCAGAAAATGCAGACCCACCCAACCCAACCCCCCAACCCCTTTTCCAATACATACCTTTGTTAAATAATAATATAATAATGAGAATGCAAAATCAAATATTGTAAAAGTTGGAACAAGGGATGATTTTACCTCCTAATATGAACAAACAATTTGCTCTGACTTTGATGTTTATAGATTTTCAAATAGTTTACCCTAATGACAACCTCAACAAACATTACAAAACTTAAGGATTACAAAATGCCATGTGCAAGGTTTTTTTTGAGATGATGGAATCATCTTGAATTTTATTACAGTTCAGATGTCATTTTTAATAAAACATCTTAAGAAAAGTTAAAAACATATTCATACATTCTGAAGACAAATAAAAAGATTTCATTTTCCCCTGAAATTAACATAAGTTTGACTTCTGGGCAAACATGTTAAAAGTAATCTTTGATATTCAAAGAGCATTGAAATCTCTTGAACCACTGGGCATGATATTTTCTTGTTTCAATTCAGTCATTACTTGTATTGGCACATTTGATTCTGACTTGTTGTTGTGACCAATTTATAATATTGTGGATACTGGACTAGATTCCTCATCTTAGTAACAACACTTTTTTTATACAAATATTCATTAATTTTATGGTGTGTTTCTCCTTTTTGAACAATCTTCCTCTCATTGTATGGGATTTATATGCAGTAAAAATACCAAATAAATATATCATCCATTAGCTTAAAGTGTTTGTGGAATTGATGTTTTCTAAAAACAATAAAGCCAAACTCAATAAAAGTTATGTTTTGAGTTTTAATTGCTATTGCAGTAAAAATTACATTCAGCAATGAACAATAACATTTTCAAAATAAGCTATTAACATTCAAAATATCAATTTTGCATTGCAATAAAAATACATGATACTTTTAATTGGACAGGGAAATACTGAGAGTGCTAATCAAGAGTTTATTGAACCCAGATAAAATCAAAACAAAAATATATTAATTCACTTGTAGTTCTGAAAGCTGTTAATACCAATAATCAAAGGGACATTGATTGAAAGTGACAAAATCAACGAATTCTTCTTTTTAGGCTGTGAAAGAACAACCTTGGACACAAATTGTAAATAATTGAAAATGTTTTCATTTCAAATTAAAAAATTACAAGTTGAAATTCCCAAAAGCAAAACATTCTTTTACTGAATAAAATTCTTGAATCTTTGCTCATTGAGTTCACATACTTCAAAACTGTCATTGAGTGTATGTTTCTTATACAGTGCAAATAACTTTATATTAAAAAACATTTTAAAATAGTGTTTTAACATTTTTTGTGTCTGATTTGGCTGAGTATCATTTGTATACCTCAATTACATTTTTATAAATTCATTGCAGAAAATCATAATGTGCAGGACACAAATTGACAAGTATTAGAAAAGTTGTACCGTATACATGAATGGGTAGGTCAGGTCAATCTTCATATTTTCATAAAGGAACAAGGCTTCAAATCCTCACTATTGTAGTAAAGTTGGGGGTTTAACAGGGAGACCTTGGTTCAGGAAAATAACTCTTTAAATCATTCAGGAGTATGTCAAAGACAAATTTCATACATATATTTTAAGCTTTTACCTGAAACAGATTGGAAAAAATCTATGTAAACTAGAGGCTTAGAATATATTTATGAAAATGGTTGACACAAAAGTACTGATGGAGTTATTTCCCTTAACCTAGGTCGCTCTCCTTAAAAACATGTGTTCATTGGCATACCCTCTAGACCATTCAAACCATGAGGTCAATTGATTATTTTACCCTGTTTCAATTCTAATTAAACTAGCCATTTACAATAAAAAAAAAATTGTCTACATTGTAATAACATTAAAATTGAAAGACAGTATTAAAAGCAATTGTTTAAATCTTAAAATGAAGTCAATATATACATAATAATTTGATTCCACCGGTAATAAGGAACATTGAGCAAATGTGGTTACTGTAAAAGTACTTTTATTCAAGTGGTTCAAATTTTCAATGGGTTTTTTTTTTTTCAAGGAGTAAACCTAGTTGATTCTGTATCATGAGAAAAACCATGAATTTCATTACCAAAATATGTTTTTCACCTTTCTTTTAACATGTGTCAAGTCTAAGACAAAAATTAAATGATTTTATTGAAAACTTGAACTTGATAAATGTACTGCCACAGTATAATATCTACAATGAAACTACTACAGTATTATCTTGTACAAATTAAATTACACCAAGTCAATGTTATAGAAAAACAAAGTAAGATTATTGTGGAAAAAAATACCTGTAGCTTTCAGCAAATAACTTAATGTCTAATTAAAAATATATGCTTTAAAGAATTGTACAAAAAAATGAATTACTTATCATAATAAACCAAAAAAAAAAAAGGAACACCACCTTTAGATAAAATTTTCTTGTTTTGATAATAATATATAAAATGTTGGTTTTCAAACTCTTATATATGTAGCTTACAGCTAATGTCATGAACATGTTTAATAAAATAACAAATTTTGGGAGAGAAGGGCAAGAGGTTCAGTCAGCCAATCTCAGGAAAAGTCACTAACAACATAATGCTCTGTATAATTTCAAAAACGTATAACAGTTGTAATGTTAGAGGGATATTGTGTAATAGTGCACGATCTAAATATTGGAATCTGTCTTAAAATTTTCATTCTCTTTTCCATGCAAATAAAATTGGTCATTAACAGTTTTTGTGTAATTATATATTTTTAGATATATGTAGCATTCTGCAGAGACTGTGGAATCTCCTAGTGGCTTCTTCCAATTACCAGCGATATTATATCACCAACAGAAGAATATATGACCTGAAGTTATACAAATAAACAATCCTATTTTGTCCTATTTATAACCGGCCAGTGGCATTATGGCTGCGTTAAATATTGAAATCAAATTCTCTCTAATTACGACACAAAAAAAAGTTCCAAGCTAAAATCAATATGTAAGAACTCGGTTCTTCTGACACAAGTAGGTGTAAAAAATGATTTTTACAAGAAAAAAACATCTTCTTGATCATAAAAATTCAAATTAGTAAATTTTATGGTCAAAATCTAAAATAAATTTGCCACGTTGTTCATGGTATGAAGGTATTAGACATTAAACTAACGGAAAATCGGATAAAAATAGAATCAAAGAAACTTAGCTGATTTTCATGTCTTCTATTTTCTTCTTGACTAAAAGATTTTAGTTATAGCAAGTTAGACAAGTTTTGAAGTATTATAGTCAGTGAAAAATGTCAATGGCTTACAGCAACTACATTTTTTCTCAAATGGGGACACTTTTTTTATGAATAAATCATTATAAACACTTATGTACACCCATTCAAATTTATTAAAAAATGATTTTAATAGAAAATGTTTTACTTTGTTTATCTATGTTTTTACCTAGTTCACAAAAAAGTTAATTTAAGGGCAAAATTTGTTCCCTGGAGAGAATTATAGGTTGTCAATTTTGCATTTCAGCTAAATCTAAAAAAAAAATTCAGTGGGCTTTAAGACTGATTTGTTTATTGCCTTGTCCTTTTTCACAACCTCCGTTAGAAGGATTCAAATAACAATTTTCATCAATATTGGTTATAAAAAGCGAGATTATGTAATTCGTATTTTATGACATCAAAGTAGTGAGTCTGCACAATCTGCAGAATTTCATTAGATTTTTTTGCGGAAAATATGTAAATTAACAGTGCAACAGTGCAGTCATTAACTTTTATTTCTATTCAGATTGTAATAAAGATTTAATTAACCAGAAGGAAATGTATGAATTAACAAGATCTTGTTCTTCCTTCTTTTCCTCATATAATCTTATAATCAATCTAACATTGGCCTTTTCCCCATCTGTTGACATGACTATTTATAAGGAATTGATGATATATAAAATAAATTTACATCTTGAGACTTTTATTCAGATCACTAATATGACTTGAACTTCAATTGTACTTTTATAAGATGTGTTGTTATTTCAGACAATTAGCATTCACTTTTTTTAATAGCAAGCAAGGATATAAAAGTACACTATGACAGCATAAAGTATTTTTAAAATGTTAGATTGCTCTATGTGCTCTGACCAATATTTCATTGTTGGAAAACTATAATTATCATTGATACCAGGCTTATAATTTTGAAAGGACAACAATTATTGGGGGGTAGTTGTTTTCAACTGAATAAGGACTTCTATTTCTTGTGATAAATGTGTATTATCAAAATACACAAGTAATTGCACCCCACCAATCTAGAATATTGAATTTATAGTTTTATAAGAATAAATGACAACTTAACAACACAAACAAAAATATACCTAAATAATAATAATTTTCATTTAAAACTAATTCAGCTTTACTTAAAACTTCCACCATAACCTTGTCAAAACAGACAACAAAAAAGAGTACAAGCTTATCACATGAAAAGGGAAAACAGCATTTTAATTGGCAGGAAGAAAATTTTAATTGGCAGGAAGAAAATTTTAATTGGCAGGGAGAAAATTTTAATTGACAGGGAGAAAATGTGACTGAACTATATGGTATTCAACTTTCCCTCTTGGCCCAGTTCTAGAAGAATTTCTTTCTTTTTCTTTTTTTTTTTTTTTTAAATTCTTTTAAAATATTTTACAGTACTTCATTCTTTTCTTCAAGAATACAAATGAATTACAGTGACTTGACTGTAAGTGTTGCTATTCACCAATTGCAACTCATTCAAAATTTTGACCCAATTGCAATTTGTTTTATTAAATCAAATTGTTCAACTGGTCAAAAAATTGAACAAACTGTTCAGCCAAAATGTGAAAGTGCAAAGTGATAAAATAAATCATACTTACAATCCGATAAGTCTGTAACTCCACTGTATTGATGTATTTCCTAAATCAGTCTATCAATCTGTATAGTTATATTATTGCCATTACCATACTAAAGGTGAACTGTTGTATTTTGAATTGCTATAAAAATGTCAAAACTAAGCTTTTATAGAGTTTTTCTTTCGAAAAGTATTCTATATTTATAAGAATCACACACTATGTGAATAAAAACATTTCATATTCAGTAAAATATTTGAAATTGCAATATGTTTGTAGGAAGGGGAGATAATCGCTTTTTGGTTTCAAAAAGTCTTTATTCAAAAGAATAGTATTTTAGGTTATCTCCCCAAGGAAGCATATTGTTATTTCATACATATTTTACTGAATATGAAATGTTTTTATTCACATAATGTGTGATACTTATAAATATAGAATACTTTTCGAAAGAAAAACTCTATAAAAGCTTAGTTTTGACATTTTTATAGCAATTCAAAATAAAACAGTTCACCTTTAGTATGGTAATGGCTGTAATATAACTATACAGATTGATCGACTGATTTAGGAATTACATCAATACAGTGGAGTTACAGACTTATAGGATTGTAAGTATGTTTTATTTTATCACTTTGCACTTTCACATTTTGGCTGAACAGTTTGTTCAAATTTTTGACCAGTTGAACAATTTGATTTAATAAAACAAATTGCAATTGGGTCAAAATTTTGAATGAGTTGCAATTGGTGAATAGCAACAATAACAGTCAAGTCACTGTAAATTTGAAAGATAACTTGACATTATCAATTTTTTTTAAATTTGCCAGTGTCCATTTTTAATTTCTAAAAATCTGTGTTTTAAGTATTGAATAAAACATTACTTAATTTTGGAATTTTATAACTAAATATCTGCAGACAGCAAATAATACCATAATAAAATGAAATCACAGTAAAATATTTCCTTCAAATAACTCCTCAAGGCATCTTCCATTTCTAAATATATTTCACATCTAACATTAGGCCTTATTGATTTTTATTGATATATGACAACTGGATAAAGCGATGATGTTTTACAGAAAATAATTTCCATAATGATACAATGACAAATAAAAGTTTTCATGATAAATCTTCCTGCAGGAACATCTGACAAATATCATAAGCTTTTGATAAGATATTATATTAAGTCTCAATTTACATAATAACACAATTGAGAGACATTTCGGAAAAAGTTGTTATAAATGGGCTGGTAATTGACGCTGACTGATCGGTATCACGCTTAGAATGTCATGAGTTATTTAAGATGAGAAAGATCAAGAAGCTTTTGAGCAACCTGGAACCATGGGTTTCCGATAATTTGACCAGACTTATATGACAAACAAATAAATTAACCAAGATGTTTCTTTTTTTCTTAAATATGCCAATGTGTTTGTCTGTCAACAACATAATTTAATTGATTTATATAGAATGACTTTCAAATTCATACCTATCAATATGGATTAAAATAAAACAAGAGTGCACACGCTGAAATGTCTCGCCTTCTATACTAATCATTGATATTATGTTGATAGTCCTAAGTATAAAGCTAAGCTTTATAACAACTGTACCATAAACTTAACATTAACCAAGATAACTAAACAAAGACCAATGAACCTTGAAAATGAGGTCAAGGTCAGATGAACCATGCCAGGCAGACATGTACAGCTAACAATGCTTCTATACAACATATATAGTTGACCTATTACTTATTGTTTAAGAAAAATAGACCAAAACACAAAAACTTAACACTGTGCAATGAACCGTGAAAATGAGGTCACGGTCAAATAAAACCTGCGCGACTGACATAAAGATCATAAAATATTTCCATACACCAAATATAGTTGACCTATGGCATATAGTATTAGATAAAAAGACCAAAACTCAAAAACTTAACTTTGACCACTGAACCATGAAAATGAGGTCAAGGTCACATGACATCTGCCCGCTAGACATGTACACCTTACAATCATTCCATACAACAAATATAGTAGACCTATTGCATATAGTATGAGAATAACAGACCAAAACACAAAAATCTAACTATAACCACTGAACCATGAAAATGAGGTCAAGGTCAGATGACACCTGCCAGTTGGACATGTACACCTTACAGTCCTTCCATACACCGAATATATTAGCCCTATTGCTTATAGTATCTGAGATATGGACTTGACCACCAAAACTTAACCTTGTTCACTGATCCATGAAATGAGGTCGAGGTCAAGTGAAAACTGTCTGACAGACATGAGGACCTTGCAAGGTACGCACATATCAAATATAGTTATCCTATTACTTATAATAAGAGAGAATTCAACATTACAAAAAATTTGAACTTTTTTTTCAAGTGGTCACTGAACCATGAAAATGAGGTCAAAGATGGACATGGGACTGACGGAAACTTCGTAACATGAGGCATCTATATACAAAGTATGAAGCATCCAGTTCTTCCACCTTCTAAAATATAAAGCTTTTAAGAAGTTAGCTAACACCGCCGCCGTAGCCGCCGCCGGATCACTATCCCTATGTCGAGCTTTCTGCAACAAAAGTTGCAGGCTCGACAAAAAAAATCATTACACTTTCTTCTTGCAATATTCGGTGACATTTCAAGAAGAAATTCATTAATCTTTACTTTTCATAAAGGCAGACTGCAATAAGATGTAAAGAGGAGCATAAAGGCAGACTGAAATAAGATGTAAAGAGGAGCATAAAAACAGACTATAGTGAATAAAAAAGGATACAAGTAACTCAATTAAACTGAAATTAATTTACTCTATGCCCTTTTCTGTTCCAGCTGTAATATATTTTCATCAGTTGACTTTTTATTAAATCAAATTTATGATAAATGACAATAAGTAATAAGACAATGGGGAATGGTTGCCAATGAGATATCTATCCACAAAAGATCACTTATGTATATAACTTCAGGTCACATGATGGTCTTAAAAATTAGAAAATCTTATTGTGAGTTTTAAGTGGCCCTTGGATACATAAAATGTGACACAATTCAAAAACAATAACTAATGGCCCTGAATTAAGGTATTAAGTTGTAATATCTCTGCTGACAGCTTTATATAGAATATTTCTGTCTAGCATAACCCATATGGCTCACTCACTTAGCTGTAACAAAAATCCATATGAGCAGGGAATCTAAGGGAAGCAGCTTGTTTGACAAACTGTAAAATATCTGAATAAACAGCTGTAACTGCAAGCTTGAGAGATTAAAATCAATTTTAGAGAACTTGACATGTAAAAATCACTGTTTTACCAAAGAAAATTACAAAAAGAGAAGAAAATATCAAGATTTATCATCCTATAATTAAAAAAAAACAAATGTTAATTTTAGAAGATCAGTAATCTTGAATAAACAAGATAGCTTACATTTGGCTGTTAGTTGTATGTTTTTAATTTCACATTTTATATCTTAATTTAAGGTGTTATAACTTTAACATTAATAAAAAGTTTCATAAAAATTTGTAAAAGCAATATTAAATTTTTATACTGTTTAACATCTTGAAGTTCAAATAATAATTTGTGTACAACTAAAGAATTCTCAATTAAAAATTATCAAAGAAAACAATGTTTCTGTAAACATGGTAAATGCAATCATCAATAAATGATAATACTCTAATGTCTTCAGAGAAACACTTTACAAGGAACCTAAACTACTCAAATGGCAGATTTTTTTTAAAGGACATTCAAGGGAAATAACCTCCTCCAACCATAAAATTGTTATCTCAATCTGAAAGGCTTTTAATAGTTTTAATAAGAGAATTATCTCAGCAAGAAAAAACTTGAAGTTTAGCAGTTATGAATGTTACATCTTTTGGCTTTTGGTTTGGCTTCACCTTTTTCAAATGTTTTCAAAATATTGCCATTTTTTAAATATAAAAAATAATAAAATGTTTCAATACAGATAAAATTCTCCCTAAATGATAGAAATCTCTAAATGAAAATAAACAGCTAGGCCCTGTTAATCATGTGAAATCATACAGTAAATGCTTATTATAACTTGAAAACATACGGAAACTGCACATTATGTGGTGTAATTATACTCCATAGTACTTTAAAATAAAAAGCTATCATTATTAAATAAAACCTTTAAGACTTACTAATTAAAATTATCAAATAACACTTGTTGACAATTACATGTACACATACATGTATATAATTCAAATAACAATAATACGGTATTCACAATATAACACAGAAATCACAGTCCCACATTTTACACCATTAACCATACATACATGTATATGGTTTCTAATACAAGATGTTATGATGCATCTAACAAATATTTAGTTCTATCCTTTTGAAATAAGTACCCAGAATGCAATAGATTCTAAAATGGTGGACCAGAGAAAATCAAAATACTCTCAAATCAAACATTTTTGTTCGAATGCTATGAGATGCCAAATATCTTTGAATGCTATGAACATAGTTTATTAGAAACAACATATATTTTGTAGTCAAACCGATTAAGGCAGCCCAAATTCAATAAAACAACAAATATTATATGGACACCTTTACAATAACATTAAGGCAAGAGATCAACTCTTTAAAAAACGATGTCAATCTAGTATGAACATTTTAATCGGAAGATTCTTAAAAATAATAGATATATTTCTGATATATGTCTACTTTGTGAAATTAAATTTTTACAATTTCCATAAAAAATATGTCTTGGGAGTAATCCCCATACCTCTTTTTTGTTCTACCATAAATGTTGCCATATGCCCTTTGACCCAAAATAACCATGTAATGTCAAGTTAGTCCTCTTTTGGATTCTATGTTATAAAAACAATTTTTTTTTTAAACATTTGCTTTTACGGTACTACACACTGTGTTAAAATGAACACTATTATACTTTTTATTAATTATGTAGGCTTTATATAAATCTACAAATTAATGGCAAGATTTTTAAGTATGCATTAACCTAATACATATTGATTTTAAAACATAAATGATCAGCAATAGAGATAAATATCTCCAGTGTGACAAACTAGGTTAATATGTAATTTTATATGCCCTAAATTACTGCCTCATTTGAGTATTTTGTTGGGAAAATGCAATTAACTATACATAAATTTTTATTAATGAACCTTGGGGATGTTATATATACATTATGCAAAAATCAGCTTTTCATTTAAAGAGTTCTGACATGCTAATCTTGTATACATGTCATTAAAATTTTATTTAACTCTGTTTTACTTGTCATTAATTTTTTCTGTTCTTTTTAATTTATTCCATTTCAAACAAAAACATATAAACCAATGCTAACCGAAATAAATAATTTAATATGTTCAGCAGAAAAAAAATCATGCATATTTAGGCTAACAATACAGTAACAACAAATCTCATGGGTAGGCTCATCAAATAAATGTATTGATCCTAAAGACAATAAAGTATTTGATCAACGAATCAATGTTTGGAAAACACCAAAGTAAGAACTAATGGTATTAAGCAGGTAATCTGATATCTATCGCTTACATTGACAACCTAACAAATAGTTAGACAATAAGAGAAGTTTGATATGAAAAAAGTGATTTGGTAAATTAATTCATGACATAAAGTCTTCATTTGATAACACAATTCAAAATAATAGTCCTTTTAATGCTGTTCTGTATATTTTTCTTCATCAATTTAAATTTAGGAATCAACCAACTTTCCTGGTTTTATTCAAACCCCTGAGATCAATCAAAAGGTTTTACCTGCAGTGTTTTGAGATTCTTGTTTTTTATCACATGGCAGCAAAAATGTGATAAATCATCAATGCCAAAAATTTCCCTGGATATTCCCTGGATATTCAAAATAGCTACATTAATAAACAAAGGTATAATAGTCAACAGTCAGACAAATAGTTGGACACTGTCCCACACTATGAAGGTCTTTCATAGTATAGGTTTTCTATAGATATAAAAGTATCACAACCTTAACCAAAATTCATTATAGTCCTACCCATAATGCATCACAATATGTCCCTTATTTTAGTTTAGCTATAATTGGTGGTTGTTGGCAAGTACAATACAGCACCTCTTACATGTAAATAAATTTAAAAACATGTTATTTATTAACTATTAAAGAAAGATCACTCTGTCATCTCCCGGCTTATTTCTGTTTTATCATGTCTTATGACTAAAAAATATTGTTTTCCCATCTATCATTTTTTTAATCTAGTTAATCCTAATTTATTTCATTTTGGTATATCTAAATTCAATCTAATATTAAAATCTTTTTTCTCTAGCCAAATGTTGTTTTTAATACTTTGCAAGTTTGTTACCCTTTTTAATCTATTTTGTTTCATTTTGTTATCTAAATCTATCCATGCTATCTCTAAAGTTTGTTAACTTAGTAATCAAATATCTGTCTTTTCTATTGTTTCAAGTAATTATCTGAATTCATCATTATTTCATCATGTTATTGGATTTTTATCTTTTATTTCACTTTGTAATAATAATAGAATTCCTTTTATTTTGCTTTTTTACTTTTTTATAGGAATTTTATCATCATGGATTTTCAACCAAAATCAGATATTGCAGAAAAACTAAATATCTAGTAAAGGAATGTAACAAAATGTCAAAATCTGTTAATCTGTCAAATTTCAGAAAACGTTCATGCATGTAACAAAGAGAAGCTTTTGAAGCCTTAGAATCCGTAACTTTCCCCTTATTAATTAGGTACCTACACATGTACTTAGTATCATGCATGCCATGACAGACCCATTAAACAAATCAATACATTTTTACTGTAAATTGACCCAATATTTTTCCTTCTCATTAATTAATCATAGGAAAACTATCTATTTATATATCCAATTATCAGCAGAGTTCCTCTGAGCAAGTAAACAAGTTTTGTTGTTATTATGCAAAAGGTTATTCCGAGTGTCTACGTACAATTTTCTATTGTGAGATCTTTAATATTTTAGAGCAGACTTTTTGTATAGAAAGACGTCAATGGGTTGAATCAGTGAATTGTAAAATTAATAGAGATTTTATCATTTGTTAAAATAAATAGTTGTATTCAGTTTCAATGTCAAAAAGAAGTATGGTGGAAAAATAATAAAAAGTTTAGCTATATATCGTCACCAAGACAGACTATTTTCAGTACATTTGAATGGGCAATAATTCACTAACTTATTTATGCTATAACTATTATGCAATATATCAATGGCTTATTGATGTTTGTTGTTGTGTATTCACAGTAGATATGACGCAGACCCAAGTATAACGTGAAGTAATATTTAAAAATCAAGGTCAAAATTGAACTTATTAAAAATCAAGGTCAAAATTGAACTTACTATATTCAAAATTCAAAGTCAAATCTAAATTCTTTTTCCCAACTTTAAATAAATGTAGGCTTTCTTAAACAAAACTTTTGGTATTCTTTATAGAACAAGAATGTTATCAATGAAAAAAGTTAGCACATAAACAATGTAAAATAATAACAATAAAAATAAACCCCTTCATCCTATCCCGACATTTGTGAAAAACCGCAATCACATTGAGCAAATGTTCTTTTAACTTGGCAAGTCAAATATCTCTATCAATAATGGTTCTATAGAATCTAGTTTCATCTTCAGTAACATTTTAGTATGAACTTCATTTATGTTCCTAAGGTCCGTCAGCTTCATAATAATCTTGGCAAACAATGTACTATCCTCTGGAAACCTATCTTTAACATATCTTTGAAGAATTTTAGCGTAACATTCCTGTATTTCTTGAATCTTATCCTGCTGTTGTAAACCTGGTCTGTCAGCAGAAAATAAAGATAACATAATTAACAGTTTCAGAACTAACAAATCTCCATGTATAACTCTCATCAGAGACTTCACAAATTTGGAATATGTCAAAAACATGCTCTGCGCTTCAGGGTTTCCCATTTTGAGTATATTGGCACTTATTTTCGATTCTTCTTTTTCTACATTTCCAGATTTTCTGGAGAGATCAATTCCGACAGTTTGAGCAGGTGCATCAGCACTCCTTGAGAATTCAGAAACTCCCATTCCAGCCATTTTTGATACATCAAATCCAAAACTAGCAGCACGTTCCCTTAGACTTTCTATGTCATAACCCATTCTCTGGGCATGCTCTCTCATAGAATTGATCATACCCATATCAACACCTCCTCCGCTGTTTCCTGGGAAAAAAGAATTTTTAGTTTCAGAAACTGAAGAAGAGGCAGAATCAGGAGAGACAGGGGAGTTAATCTCAGAACTCATTGTGGATGTTGATGTGGATGTGGATGATTTCCTGTCATTCATAGGCGTACTCAAAATATTTTTTGTATTCAAAGACCAAGTTTCTGTCTGAACATCAAAGTTGACCGCTGATCGTAACATCAAAATTTCTACAACACTACCTTTTAATAATCCGATCTGATCCTCTTTATTTATCATCTTAAAAAATTCTATATATTTGGACAACTTGATAATTCTACGAACAAAGCCTTCAGCAACATTAACAAAATCAGTAGTATTCTTTGGGGAGTTTTTCAAAACTGTCTGTGTATTTCCCAAGAATTCTGTTTGTTCATGAGCTCGTCTCAATTCAATAATAATTCCCTTTTCCATATCGGGAAACTGTGATATAATATCGCCAACAAGCTCCTGACTTTCATTCCAAGCTGGATACTTATTAGAAATGTCAGCACTGACGGAACACGATACATTTTCATTTTCAGTTTTCAGTTTCATGAGCATTAACAAATCACTGTCTGATAACCTTGGGAATGTGGAACGAAGATCCTCGAACGACTGATTTTTAATTTGGTCCTGAAATGTATCAGCGAAGTCCTGAGGAGAAGCAGCGTAAGTGTCTTCTGGAGGTAGTTGACCATGTTTACGTAATTTATTGATAATTATCTTTTGTTTTCTTTGTTTCTTTTGTTCCTCATCTGAAAAGATAAAACAAACAAAATTTTAAAAGCTATATTTTTTTGTATTTCTCTGGGTTTTTTTTGTAATCCTCATCTGTAAAATAAAAAAAATAAAATAATAAAAAATAAAATTTGTATTTTCCAGAAATGAGATTAGAATAAAATGGAATTAGCTAACAAGTATGTGACTCTTACTTAGATCTATGTGCAAAATCACAAGTAGCCACTCTAAAACATTATAGACCAATACAACCCGAAATATGAATATAATTTATAAACATATATAATATGAAAGAGGAAATAAAGTTATATAGTAGTCTAATTATAAGTTGGCGGTAATTTTAACTTGCACAAAACGTTAGTTAGTTAGTATTCTAATGATTTAAAGTAAGTTTTGTTTATCATGATGTTCTTTTTGTTTAAGAAGATTGTGATTATTTAATAGACCTCTTTCGAGTTCATCCGTTACCGGAAAAAACTCGTCAATTATGCGTGCCTTTATGACGTCATTCACCAGATTGAGGGGATCGCCTGTGTGTACTAAGTTTCAACCAAAAAGTTCCCTAAATCAAAACTTTAACATTATAATTTTAACCTTATACTCTAAACCAAAACTTTAACCTTATACATATAACCAAAACATTTACCTTATACTTTAAACTGAACATGTAACCTTATACTTTAAACCAAACATTTAAACTTATACTTTAAACCAAGACTTAGACCTTAAACCTTAAACCAAGACTTATACCTTAAACCAAAATTTTAACCTTATATACTAATTA
This sequence comes from Mytilus galloprovincialis, assembly GCF_965363235.1. Taxonomy (NCBI): domain Eukaryota; kingdom Metazoa; phylum Mollusca; class Bivalvia; order Mytilida; family Mytilidae; genus Mytilus; species Mytilus galloprovincialis. The sequence continues at coordinate 71,536,368 of NC_134843.1, forward strand.
AACAAAATTTTAAAATTATACTTTAAACCAAAACTTTTACCTGAAATGGGACGGACAGACACCCACAAGGATCGAAAAAACCTAATGCATCCCCATTATTATATATAGGCGGGGCATACAAAACACTATTTTAAAATAACAAACAAGCATTAACCTTGAGCAATAATTGCCAAGACCATTTTATCAAACTTGACCTGTATTTCCTAGTATACAACAGCTTGTCAAATTCTTAAAACATTTTATATCATGGTTCATTACATAGTGTTAAAATAAAAAAAAAGATTTAGTCAAAAGGTACTTGAGTTATCGACCATTATTATGGTAACAATGGTTAATGTGTTTTTAACGGATACATGTTTATCAAATCATTCGAATTATAACTTGACATATTTCATGACATTGAGCTTGAAAATTTCAATAATTCCAGCCAAGAGGTACTTAAGTTATCATTGTGAGAAAAGAAATCTCAGTGTAATGTCTGTTACACAGTCCATACGTTTTATTTTTATGTAAGTCAAATGGGCCATGACTCTTAGAACATCCCTATCAATACCATCCAAAAACAACTTGACCTGTGTTTAATGGTCCATACTATAGTGTTTAAATTTAGTGGAAACTAAAATGGTGATCATATCCATCTATATACAAATATACTCAATGCTCTTTAATTTCATACTTTATTTGGCATTTTAATTTTTTTTAGATTTGAGAATCACTGATGATCAGTCTTTTGTAGACAAAGCATGTGTCTGGCACAAATGCAAAATTTCAATCTTGGTATCTATCATTTTTATTTACACCAAACTGGGAGTCTTCATGTTTTTCTACCTGATTTGTGACATAGTTATACAAAAAATTGACAACATTACATATCTAGAGTTCATTGGCCTTCAATGTCATTTTGTTTTTGTCATCTTTTTTTTGCATTTACCATCTACTTCCTGGTTGTTGTTTTTTTTTTTTATTATTATCAACAAGAAAGAATAAAAACCCATAATTTTCAAAATTTAAGCTGACTTACTTTTAAGTCAGGTGTATAAATCAGATTTATAACAGCTGCATGTGAAATATCATAGGCATGCATATTAGCAAAATAATTGATTTTTTTTTAAAAACTTATATGGTCTTTGAAAATAATGAGTTTGTGCTGTGTAACATGTCAATAAAGTTCTGATTTTATTCACCTCATTATCGTTAAATGTTTCAAGGCAATACAAACAAAATGTTAGATCAAAATCACTATAGAAAAGAGGCTGAAACAAGTCTGCATCAATCACCTGACCTGGCAGAAACTTTTTCTTCAAAGGCTTCCTTCAACAAAGTAAAATCAAAGAAAGTGACAGAGGACATAAATAAATAAATGCCCCCCCCCCCCCCCCCCCCAACTCAAGCTTTAAATAAATGAAAATGGGATGCAAAGACAGTGAAAGAGACGGAAGGAAAAGGATGGAAAAACAGGACAATAAAAGGAGGAACAGTCAAGCATATCACTCAATGCCCCTGTTGTCTAAAATATCTGGTTTACCGGTAATTAACTTTGACAAGAGTGAATTTAAATATGAAAACAACTTCATTATAGTTTTGCTTTTAAATATTTTTGATAGTTGTCTCATTGGCACTTATTTTTATATTTATGACATTAATATTAATATCATCAATGTAAACAAAGGAATATTAATTTCAGTTTACATTTTTATCATATGAAACTATTATTCAATACAAATTCTTAGAAATTGTAATTGAAAACCATGTATGTAATAAATTTGAATAATCAATTATGTTAATTTTCTATGAAGACACATCTTGTAGCTTCCTTATAAAACTGCATATATCGAATGAACATTTTAAATTCATTTTATTGTGTAAATAAACAGATGAAATGCAACATATTTAAATAATGTGTACAAAATGCACATTTCATAAGTCAACAGACAGAAAAAAATTTTCAAGTCACTTTCAAAATCAGATAGGTATCAATTGTAAAATTTGAAAAAGCATCATACAAAAAAAGATAATAAATTTCATTTACTTATACTACTTGCTGAAGTACCAAAGGTTAATGTTTTGGCCAAAACAAAATATAATCTAGATTTAAGCAAATATAAGTTTTCTTTATATGAATCTCTTTCTCAATTACAAAAATGTATGATTATTCACAAGCAGGAAGTATTTCGAAAGCAGATGTCGTTCAGTTCAGAAATAGACATCAGCTGGTCTATGACATGACGTAGGTCAGTAACAGATGCTGTGATTTATTTCCAATATTAAAATGTACCGAATATAGAGTTCACTACAGCATTTTCTTCAAATATGTCATTTGAATACAACCATAACGTGTTGTTGATGATTTTCCCTTTTTTTTTAAAATAGGAAACCACCCTAATAAAAGGGATTTCTGTATACATCATAAGAAAATAAACCTATTTTAATGTTGAATTGTTTTATTTTTTCCCCTTGTAGGGACCTATAGATAATATACAATGATTTTTTTTCCCCAGTCAAGACAGTAAGTTATCAAGATTTAAACAAGAAGCTTATGGAGTACATGTTTAAATCCAACTATTGAGAGTGGGAAAATGTATTGCAAGAGATGCAGAGATGGAATCTCTATTCATTAGACAATATGCAGACAAACTTTCTTTATCTTTTTTTAATATCAAGTAAATTGTCTATGTGAAGTCATGTCAGAGGCATACTCACTCGCATAGTTTTCTTTTTTTGTAACATCAGGATAGGAAGTTTATAAAATTTTATGTCATAATTGAATTTTCACCAATGAAAAACTGAGATGATATAAAACTTTCACCAATTAAGAACTTAAATGAGATCAAACTATTAACAAATTCATAACTGGTCAGGAAAAGTTTAAATTGACTAAAAATCAGACCAATTTACAGAGCTGACTTAAATCCAGGCTCAATCTTATTTGAAGATAATGGACAATGGTTTTACATAGAATTTTTTATAGCATCAAGTTTAAATCTAAATAATAATGAAATTTTCAATGTTTTTCTTCATATTCAATTTCAAGATCACTCCAGAATAATTCATTATAGAACAAAGATCAGAATTATCATTATACCGTTGAGAATACACTACTAATAGTCTGTCTAAAATTTATCTTAAAAACTGAGATAAAATGGCTTTTAATTATGAATAAACCAGAATAACCACAGTATTACTTAATTGAAGAATTCAAATAAAGAAAAAAAAAATTCAACCATTGACTGAACAACTGGACACATTAATTCTGTATAAGTTGAATTCTTATTTTTTTTCTTGATTCATTGGTGACACATTGATAATGAACAAAGTAGATTCTTAAAGTAAATTAATCTTAAAAACAGAGATAATTAAAATTTAAAAACAAACAGAGTAATTATAGTATTTATTGGAGAATTTAAATATAGAAAAAAACATGGAACAAATGACCTATTAACATATTAGTTCACAAATGTCTGTATCCCTTAAGTCTCATATATTTTTTTAGATAAATTGCTGACATCAGACTTGTTTAACCAGCCACATTCTATATTTGTCTGTCTCAAGTCAAGAGCCTCTATGTGAGTCAGGTTATTTTTTAATTTTTTTTGTTGTTTCTCATATTTTTTTAAATTTATTATACATTTAGCATAATTTGTTTCTTGTGTTGCACCATTGTCCCAGGTTAGAGAGTGGGTGGTTGTCTTCAAATATGATTAACTCCGCAACATTCTGACCTGTTAGTGCTTTTCCCAAGTCAGAAGTCTTAAAGCTGAGTTTAAAGTAGTGATCGGTTCATGTCTGTCATGTTTGTTTTCTGTAAAAGATTTTGATTTTGTGATATGGAACCTTGTGGTACAATGTCAGAGAGATCCATTCACTCATACACAAGTAATTGTCCAGAAACTACAAAAATGCTTGTTTTGACCCCTTTTTGGGCCTTAATTCCTAAACTGTTGGCACCATAACCCCAAAATAAATCCAAACCATTCTACATTTGGTATTAAACATTGTGGTATGATTGTAGAGCAATCAAAATACTTATAAACAAGTTATTATCCTGAAACTATAAAAATACTTGTTTTTGGCCCCTATTGGGCCCCTATTTCCTAAACGGTTGGGACCATCATCCCTAACCTGTCTCTTGTGGTATTGAACCTTCTTAAAAAATTCACAGAAATCCATTCACTTAATCTTAAGTTATTGTCCGGAAACCAAATGCGTCTTCGGACGACGACGCAGACAACACAGGTGACATCCTACCATTATACAATCCCAATTTTTTTTTGCGGTTGTATAATAATGCCACTGGCACTTGGTTAGGATCGCTATGGTTAGAACTCCCATTCTGAAACTGATATTTATATTTTTATGCAGGTTTTCCGGAAATCGAAATAATAAATCTCGCATTTTTATCCATTCTTAAAAAATCGCAATAATAAATGCATGCAATAATTCGAAATTACAGTATATAATAAAGTGTATGTGATATGGGTATTTCAATATCGCACACTGTATCAACCTGCTTTGGATTATATTGGTGTCTAGTAGGTTGATAGAACTTGATAAGGATGTCTGACAGATATTGAAACAGAAATATGATATTCTCTACTTTTTTCACGTGCAGTATAATCCTATTCAAAAGTACTATGAAATCATGTTATTTCATTGCAACCAATATATTAATAGTTTTTTTAATCCTAATTTTAATCTGATACTTACTTAATATCATATCTTTTCTCATCCCAACAGTAAAACATTTGTTGAGACGACATTTCTTACAGAATGACCTTGAGTCTACTGTGACCTCACATGTTCCTTCACAGCGCCCTCGTATTGTCTACGGAAAAAGAAAATCACAAAACATATATTAGCACATGTGTATATTTATATGATTACATTAAATGTATGTTTCATAAGAATCTGTACGTTTGATTGGCTGATGATGATCATGAGGCTTTCCTAAACGATATTTCATTTCTCAATAAAATGCAAATTTCATGACTGCATGTGCTTCCCATGACAACATCACAACAAAGCACAGAGAAAAATGGTAAAAGCTTTCAAGATAACAATTGTTTTTTCATGGTTGTAGCATAAACAATGTAATTAGAACCAGGTGCTCTGCAGGGCGCAGCTTTATACGACCGCAGAGGTCGATCCCTGAACAGTTGGGGCAGGTATGGACAAAACATTTAAGCGTGATACAGCTCTGAATTTGGATTGTGATAAAGTTTTTGACATTATATGGGTTTTTTACACAAAACAAATGTCAAGATTTTACAAATCAATTAAAGATTTCTTCTTCAAACTTATTTAAATCTAAAATTAAATAGTTGACACAGCATAGGTTTCTGACACAGAATCAATGTGGTCTAATGAACTTAAAAATTGTTTTGCCTTTGAGCAATTCACTATGCTGTTGAATATTAATCCTGTCAAAAAAATGTTTGAAGAAATTTTCTTTTTATTTATGAAATCTGAAATGAGAACAAGTATGGACACAACTTTTAAGCTAAAAATATTTTAGATAAGATAAGGAAAAAAAAACTTCATCAGCAACATTTTATATTGGCAAATTTCCAATGAAGTTATTTACATAAAGTTATTGGCAAATAAAAATAGAAAATGACATCATAGTCATGTCTGGCAAATGTCCAACATACATTATCTAAAAACATTTTAGATAAGATAAGGAAAAAAAGCTTCATCAGCAACATTTTATATTGGCAAATTTCCAATGAAGTTATTTACATAAAGTTATTGGCAAATAAAAATAGAAAATGACATCATAGTCATGTCTGGCAAATTTCCAACATATATTATCAACTACTATTCTATACAAAGAAAGATAACTCCAATTGAAAATTAATTGCTATTGCACAATATTGTGCAATTAGATATTTCTTGCTATTGTGCAATACTGTGCAATTGAAAATTTCTTGCTATTGCACAATACTTGATATGGAATCCTGATTTGGACCAACTTGAAAACTGGGCCCATAATCAAAAATCAAAGTACATGTTTAGATAAAGCATATCAAATAAGCCCAATAATTTAATTTTTGTTAAAATCAAACTTAGTTTAATTTTGGACCCTTTGGACCTTAATGTAGACCAATTTGAAAACTGGACCAAAAATTAAGAATCTACATACACAGTTAGATTTGGCATATCAAAGAACCCATTTATTCAATTTTTGATGAAATCAAACAAAGTTTAATTTTGGACCCCCATTTGGACCAACTTGAAAACTAGGCCAATAATTAAAAATCTAAGTACATTTTTCAATTCAGCATATCAAAGAACCCCAAGGATTCAATTTTTGTTAAAATCAAACTAAGTTTAATTTTGGACCCTTTGGACCTTAATGTAGACCAATTTGAAAACGGGACCAAAAATTAAGAATCTACATACATAGTTAGATTTGGCATATCAAAGAACCCCAATTATTCAATTTTTGATGAAATCATACAAAGTTCAATTTTGGACCCTTTGGGCCCCTTATTCCTAAACTGTTGGGACCAAAACTCCCAAAATCAAACCCAACCTTCCTTTTATGGTCATAAACCTTGTGTTTAAATTTCATAGATTTCTATTTACTTATACTAAAGTTATGGTGCAAAAACCAAGAATAATGCTTATTTGGGCCCTTTTTTGGCCCTTAATTCCTAAACTGTTGGAACCAAAACTCCAAAATCAATCCCAACCGTCCTTTTGTGGTCATAAACCTTGTGTCAAAATTTCATAGATTTTTATTCACTTAAACTAAAGTTATAGTGCGAAAACCAAGAAAATGCTTAATTGGGCCCTTTTTGGCCCCTAATTCCTAAAATGTTTGGACCAAAACTCCCAAAATCAATCCCAACCTTCCTTTTGTGGTCATAAACCTTGTGTTAAAATTTCATTGATTTCTATTCACTTTTACTAAAGTTAGAATGCGAAAACTAAAAGTATTCGGACGACGACGACGACGCAAGACAATGACGCATGACGACGACGACGCCAACGTGATAGCAATATACAACCAAAAAATTAAAATTTTTGCGGTCGTATAAAAATTGAAGGTTTGTCTTTTGTAATTGTGTAGGGTTGAGAAAGTTCTGATTGGCACATATTTTAGAATGAAGTGTTTCTACACAAAATGAGCTTTGGTCCGCTTTTAATGCACATCTCAATAAAAGAAGCATTCATCTTTTAAATACAAATGCAGGAGGATGGTTGCAACTTATCAAAATTTCTGAGTGGCAAAAAGAAAACCACAATAAATTATTTCCTTGCCTTATATAAAACCGAATGACCGAAACGTCTCAAAAATTGGTTTATTGTTACAATAAAATAAAGTATGTTCCCTATTGGAATTTTGAAAACAAGGATTATATAAACCCAGGATGTTGTCCTTTTATATTTTTGGATTTATGATATTTTTTAAATAACTGGAGCATACTTTGGTATCCATCCTGATAACTTAACCAGCTTGTACCGCTAGAAGGTGTTGTTGGTTCATTTGACATTATTTATTCAAAGTTTCTATTGGCAAATTTTGTAATTGACATTTACTGTAAATACCTCGTTCAAGTGAGTTAGAATGACATTTAGCCAGCCAATACAATATGGCTTCTACTGAAAACATACAATTTATGTATGTCTCCATATATTACAGTAATACATATATCGGTCAATATCTCAAGTCTCCATATATTAACAAATATGGGTCAATATCCCTTATTGTGCCTCAAAGTGAGAAACTCACCTATAAATGGAACTTTAAAAAAAAACTGTAGCAATGATATTGAACATGGTGGTTTTTTTTTTACTAATTGACTGAGCTATTAATACCATTTGTGCTTTTGAGAAGAGCAGAAGGCTGTATAATAAACATGTTAAAAGTTTGAAGTTATCAATTGTTTGAAAAGAACTAGGCTTATAAGAATTTAAATGTATGTGAATCAGGGAATTTTTATGTAGAAGCAGAATCATGTGATGATTGGGTTTGCTTAATTTGTGAAAAATTTTAATCTCACTTTGTACCACGAAAATCAAAAACACTGAATTTACAAGAAAACAAGACTAGAGGCTCTAAAGAGCCTGTGTCGCTCACCTTGGTCTATGTGAATATTAAACAAAGCAAAAGATGGATTCATGACAAAAATGTGTTTTGGTGATGGTGATGTGTTTGTAGATCTTACTTTACAAAGCATTCTTGCTGCTTACAATTATCTCTATCTATAATAAACTTGGCCCAGTAGTTTCAGTGGAAAATGTTAGTGAAAATTAACAAATTTTATGAAAATTGTTAACCAGATGCTCCGCAGGGTGCAGCTTTATACGACCGCAGAGGTTGAACCCTGAACGGTTGGGGAAGGATGGACACAACATTCAAGCTGGATTCAGCTCTAAATTTGGATTGTGATTAAATAGTTGACACAGCATAGGTTTCTGACACAGAATGAATGTGGTCTAATGAACTTAAAATACTTTTTTTTTCCTTTGAGCAATTCATTATGCTGTTGAATATTAATCCTCTCCAAAAAATGTTTGAAGAAATTTTCTTTTTATTTATGAAATCTGAAATGAGAAAAATTTAACCACCGCCCCCCCCCCCCCCCCCATTTTTTTTTTTTCACATCCCCCTTTCCCTTTTTCCAAAACTGATCTCAATTCAAATTTCTAATGGAGTTTGCAACAATAACTACTCATTTTAATACATCATAAAATATTAAAATGTAACAAAAGGTGCTTGTTATCACTGAATGGTAAAGATTGTTTTAATTTATCAGTTGGTAGTAAAAGTGAATATACATTGTATATTGTATAAAACAATGATTTAAGTTGATTCAACTACTATTCTGGACAAAGAAAGATAATTCCAATCAATTGAAAATTTCTTGCTATTGAACAATATTGTGCAATTAGATATTTCTTGCTATTGTGCAATACTGTGCAATTGAAAATATTTGCTATTGCACAATACTGTGCAATTGAAGATTTCTTGCTATTGCGCAATACTGTGCAATTAAAAATTTCTTGCTATTGCACAATACTGTGTAATTGAAGATTTCTTGCTATTGCTGAATACTGTGCAATTGAAAATTACTTGCTATTGCACAATACTTAATATAATAATTTTGGATCCTGATTTGAACCAACTTGAAAACTGGGCCCATAATCAAAAATCTAAGTACATGTTTAGATTCAGCATATCAAAAAAGCTCAAGAATTCAATTTTTGTTAAAATCAAACTTAGTTTAATTTTGGACCCTTCGGACTTTAATGTAGACCAATTTGAAAACGGGACTAAAAATTAAGAATCTACATACACAGTAAGATTTGGCATATCAAAGAACCCCAATTATTCAATTTTTGATAAAATCAAACAAAGTTTAATTTGGACCAGATTTGGACCAACTTGAAAACTGGGCCAATAATCAAAAATCTAAGTACATTTTTAGATTCAGCATATCAAAGAACCCCAAGGATTCAATTTTTGTCAAAATCAAACTAAGTTTAATTTTGGACCCTTTGGACCTTAATGTAGACCAATTTGAAAACCGGACCAAAATTAAGAATCTACATACACAGTTAGATTCGGCATATCAAAGAACCCCAATTATTCAATTTTTGATGAAATCAAATTAAGTTCAATTTTGGACCCTTTGGGCCCCTTATTCAAAACTCCCAAAATCAATCCCAACCTTCCTTTTGTGGTCATAAACCTTGTGTTAAAATTTCATAGATTTCTATTCACTTTTACTAAAGTTAGAGTGCTAAAAACTAAAAGTATTCGGACGATGACGACGACGCAGACGACAGCGCCAACATGATAGCAATATACAACGAAAAATTAAAATTTTTGCGGTCGTATAAAAATTGACTATAAAGGGCAATGAATCCTTAGGGGGTCGGTCAATTGACCATTTCTGTCATGTTGACTTATTTGTAAATCTTACTTTGCTGAACATTATTGCTGTTTACAGTTTATCTCTTTCTATAATAATCTTTGATAATAACCAAAAACGGCAAAATTTCCTTAAAATTACCAAATCAGGGGCAGCAAACTAACAAAGGGTTGTCCGATTCATCTGATAATTTCAGGGCAGATAGATCTTGACCTGATTAACAATTTTATCCCATGTCAGATTTGCTCTAAATGCTTTGGTTTTTGAGTTAAGCCAAAAACTGCATTTTACCCCTATGTTCTATTTTTAGCCGTGGCGGCCATCTTGGTTGGATGGCCGGGTCTCAGGACATATTTTTTAAACTAGATACCCCAAAGATGATTTTGACCAAGTTTGGATTAATTTGGCCCAGCAGTTTCAGAGGAGACGATTTTTGTAAAAGATTACTAAGATTTACGAAAAATGGTTAAAAATTGACTATAAAGGGCAATAACTCCTAAAGGGGTCAACTGACCATTTGGGTCATGTTGACTTATTTGTAAATATAACTTTGATAAACATTATTGCTGTTTACAGTTTATCTCTATCTATAATAATATTCAAGATAATAACCAAAAACAGTAAAATTTCCTTAAAATTACCAATTTCGGGGCAGCAACCCACAACGGGTTGTCCAATTCATCTGAAAATTTCAGGGCAGATAGATCTTGACCTGATAACCAATTTTACCCATGTCAGATTTGCTCTAAATGCTTTGGTTTTTGAGTTATAAGCCAACAAGAGTGCACACACTGAAATGTCTCGCCTTCTTTACTAATCATTGATATTATGTTGATACTCCTAAATATAAAGCTTTATTACGACTGTCACATAAACTTAACATGAACCATGAAAATGAGTTCAAGGTCAGTTGAACCAAATGCCAGGCAGACATGTACAGCTAACAATGCTTCCATACAACAAATATAGTTGACCTATTGCTTATAGTTTAAGAAAATAGACCAAAAAGCAAAACTTAACACTGAGCAATGAACCGTGAAAACCAGGTCAAGGTCAAATAAAACCTGCACGACTGACATATAGATCATAAAATATTTCCCTACACCAAATACAGTTGACCTATGACATGTAGTATTAGATAAAAAGACCAAAACTCAAAAACTTAACTTTGACCACTGAACCATGAAAATGAGGTCAAGGTCAGATGACATCTGCCCGGTAGACATGTACACCTTACAATCATTCCATACAACAAATATAGTAAACCTATTGCATAAAGTATGAGAAAAACAGACCAAAACACAAAAACTTAGCTATAACCACTGAACCATGAAAATGAGGCCAAGGTCAGATGACATCTGCCGGCTAGACATGTACACCTTACAATCATTCCATACAACAAATATAGTAAACCTATTGCATAAAGTATGAGAAAAACAGACCAAAACACAAAAACTTAACTATAACCTTTGAACCATGAAAATGAGGTCAAGGTCAGATGATACCTGCCAGTTGGACATGTACACCTTACAGTCCTTCCATACACCAAATATACTAGACCTATTGCTTATAGTATCTGAGATATGGACTTGACCACCAAAACTTAACCTTGTTCACTGATCCATGAAATGAGGTCGAGGTCAAGTGAAAACTGTCTGACGGGCATGAGGACCTTGCAAGGTATGCACATACTAAATATAGTTATCCTATTATTTACAGTAAGAGAGAATTTAACATTACAAAAAATCTGAACTATTTTTTCAAGTGGTCACTGAACCATGAAAATGAGGTCAAGGACAATGGACATGTGACTGACGGAAACTTCGTAACATGAGGCATCTATATACAAAGAATGAAGCATCCAGGTCTTCCACCTTCTAAAATAAATAGCTTTTAAGAAGTGAGCTAACACCGCCGCCACCGCCGCCGGATCACTATCCCTATGTCGAGCTTTCTGCAACAAAAGTTGCAGGCTCGACAAAAACTGCATTTTACCCCTACGTTCTATTTTTAGCCATGGCGGCCATCTTGGTTAGTTGACCAGGTCACCGGACACATTTTTTAAACTACATACCCAAATGATGATTGTGGCCAAGTTTGGTTTAATTTGGCCCAGTAGTTTCAGAGGTGAAGATTTTTGTAAAAGTTAACGCAGGACGATGACGGACGATGACGGACGCCGGACACCAAGTGATGAGAAAAGCTCACTTGGCCCTTTGGGCCAGGTGAGCTAAAAACAGAAAATACCTTTGCTAAATTTTACATTGCTTATAATATATGTTGTGAGCATCAAATCTTCTCCAACAGCCTTGAAAATTTTATGAAAATTTAATGATTTAACCAAACCTTCAATCAAATTGTAAAAACTTTATTAGGTATGTTTACAAAAATGTGTCTTTACAAACTTTATTGGGCTTGTTGAAAAAATTGTTAATTTTAGAAAAAAATGGTTTAGCTTCAGCCAAATAAAATCAATAAAAAATGGAAATAGATTTTATGACGCTATTTAACTGTTATTTGTTTTGTAAAATAACACCTTAACAAGAGCTGACATGGACAGAAATAAGAACATCTATCTCTTGCTTTCAGGACTTTTATCACGCAAAACAATAAAAAAAAAGATCTTGTGAGTGTTATTAGTTTGAAGCTTCTTGCTGATGTGTTGATCAAAACAAAAATAAATACATGTATAATGTGACAACGTAGCATACTGTTTGTATTACATGCATAAAGTTTGCTTGCAGAAAGTACAACAACCTTTTCAAATCATGCAGCAGGTATCTTGCAAAAAAAAGGTTATGATGTTTGCATGCAATAGGTAAACAGCAAGTCTTTGATGAAGATTCTGCAATTATCCCAGTTTAGTTTGGGTGGTCTGTCAGTAGTAACAACCAGTTTAACATTTCCAGCAATTACAGTTATAAGGAGCTCAATTTATTTTCAAAATAAAGTAGCTTGGGTGGAGAGTAGTCACATTGGCACTCATAACACATCTTCTAATTTATTTATCTTTGTTGTACATGATGTATAATCAATTACCATATCCAAGCCAAAATCTCCCTAATTTGGGATTGTCAATGAATAATTTAAAGTCCTCGATCAAATGCCATATTGAATGCAAAACAGCATAAGACTTGGAATTTCTTGAACTTATAACTTTTTTCACAACTTTTAATCAATAAATTTATTCCTATTTGCTTCCATGCTAAAAACTAGACATCTTAATTATATTTAATTTGTGATACATTTGTGTACATATTAAATCATGTGAATTAACTTTCATTTCTTGGTTTCCGAAACCATTTTGTCATTTTGTCAATACTAAATGTGTCAAAATGACACAAATCCACCCACCTCCAATGTAATATTCCACTGGTAAGTCAGTAAGTCACTATGTAAATTAGTATAAATGAAGTATGTGATCTAATAAAAAACAGTTTAACAGTGGTATCAATGAATCTTCATTAATGTTTCAGCTATCTTTTAACTCTTACAGTTAAGCATCTGTTCTTTCAAACCCCTAGAGAAATTGTGAGCTCTCAATTTCACTGACTCTTATGGTGACATTTCAATTTTTACATTCTAAAATTGTTTGCAATTAATTTGCATCAGCTGTGCAGAGGAGATGAACTTATCAATGAAATTTGCTGTGATGAGATTGCAGTACAATTTTATTCATAAGTTTTATTATGAACAAATGAGTTGTAGGTTGTATTGAAGACAGCATATCAACCTCTAGGGGCCTTTTCATTTATTGTGGCAGGGGCTTGCTTTCTCGTAATATATACCCACATCTTTCTGGGTTTTTTAATACTTATATCATTTCGACACAGAAAGGATATATGTCTTTAAAGCAAAATTTTTAAATTGATTAATTTTTGTATAAAGTACATACATGATATTACTGTACAACTCATCTGATTTTTAACTTAGTATTTTATATACTTCAGTCAAAAACTTTAAAATATAAAAATTTGCTTACCCAAATAAATTTTGAAAAAAAAAATATAGATGTCTAAAAACTATCCCAGTCGAAAATCTAATTTGTAAATGTGTCATTATGTGAGTTTAAATTTTGAAAGTACACTTTTTGAAATTTGATCATGTTCCTGTCAGATCAGTTTGCAAAGATACAATTTGAAGTATGCATGGAAGTTGCATGGTGTATTCTGTCAGCTTTAACATGAATGGAGAGGAATGGAACTTAAGTCTAAATAATAAAGACGTCTAGAAAGGCTATTTTTTTTTTTATTTTTCTATGACACCTTCCTATGAAAGAAAATAATTAACACACTTATCACTACATGAGAAAACTAAGATACATGTCAGCCCAATTACAATAACAATGTCAACAACAAAACAAGAAATAGACTGTCAAAGACAGGAATGCAAACTTTTTTTTAGTTTTTTTTTTAGTATTTTGAGGAGAACCATTGTTTAAAATATGAGGCAACTGAAGCAGAATGAAATAGATGTATTCAAATGAACAGCACTTTTCAACTGGTTTAACCTGCCACGTTCTGTGCCTATCTATTATTTAACAATCTATCAATAATCAAGTATCATAATTCTTGAACAAAAAAAGTGAAAATTTTAATATGAAACTTTGACCCCCATTTTTCATCAGTAATTTTAATGACATATTAAACTTTTTTAAAAGAATTGGTTGAACAGTTTATGAGATATTGCATGGAAATAATGTAAAGCACCACATTTCAATCAGTCAAGGACCATAACTCCTGAACCGTAAAAGAGAAAATCATCCCTATCAATCTTCTACCTCCAAATTTGACAAGCATTGGTTGGATGGACTATGGTTCATAATTAATTGCAAAGAAAATGTTGCCCTGCACACCATACTTCACCATTTATTTGTACTTCTACTTTGGAAAACTCAGTTTATAACTGCTTCTGGCTTATAGACAGTCACAGCTCATATATTTATATACTGCATGTTAATGTTGTTGATATTTTGGTCAAATTTTCTTCAAAACATTTTAATGGACAATTTATCAAAAGGACTTAAGTAATTTAAAAGATTTAATAGGTTGAAAAATTTTATAAGATGTTTTTTACATTTCTTACATTTATGGGATATAAGAAAAGTCACATCTCAATCTTTATATACATTATAATTTCTTCAAATCTATGTTAAACTTAAGAAAGTAAGGTAAAGTCAAATTTTTATCAACATTTTTATCCTTTATTTCTAAAAACTCAAGAAATTAAGGTACAGTCATAATATAAAATTTTTGTGTGCATAAATTTTTTAAGACATCATCAATACTTTCAGGATACTGCATCCTAACTTAACATTTGTCTACAGTTGATTTAGCTCAGAAAATTAAAGAGTAAACCAGAATTATTCATGCATAAAGCTTTTGAGGTACTGGTATTGTTTTTGCTCATTGCTGAAGTGCAAAAGTGACCTATAGTTGTTAACTTCAACATCCCGTCACTTGGTCTCTTGTGGAGGGTAAAGTATGCCAGATCTAATTTTTTGAGACCCTTTATAGCTTGCTTTTTAATGTGAGCCAATGCTCCATGTTGCAGGCTGAACTTTGACCTATAATTGTTTACTTATAAATACAAATTGTGACTTGGATGGAGAGTTGTCTCATTGGCACTCATACCACATCTTCTATAGATATATATATGAGTGTCACTCTATCTCTGGCTGTATATTTTATTAAGCCAAAGTCCTCTTTTTTTAATTGTTATTAGAAAGACACAAAAAAAAATAATTTATAACTATAAACATGAGGTGATTAATCTTATAAGTTATTATTATTTCAGATAAGTATTTATACTCATAAATTATAGAAACCTTGACTTCATAAGCCTTGACATTACTATTTATATCATATCATGTATATAATTATCTTGTTTCAGATTTAACAAAAGCACAGTTAAAATGAACTCTTTAAAGATATTTAAATATCATCAATTTAATATGTCCTTTATTAATATTCATAATTCTAGTCTGATTTTCAAGTTCTTTTTGCATCAAGGCATTTATAGATTTTCAATAAAATTTTAATTCTAAAATAATAACCAAATTATCTATGTAACATTCATGTATTCCATGTGGGTCTATCTCCCACCTTGCCATGCAGCACCATCCCTTGGTGGCTTTTAGTTTTACAGTTACTCTAAAGATCCAACACATTGCCAATTTATTTTAGAAAAATTTTCATGTTTGGGTGTGCCTGAAAAGGAGGAAATATATATGGACCATAATTTGGTATTCGGCCTTTGGTTTCTTTTTGTATCCTTTTTTATAAGTTCTAAAACTTTAACTTTTATTCTGTGGGTTGTGTTGATGTTAGAATAGTATTAATGGAACAATTGAGTTTTTCGAGAAAAAATTAATACATTTTGATTCACTGTTTACGTGACAGGAAACAAAACAGGAAACCAATCTTTATTTTCTTTATTTTGCACAATATGTTTCAAAAGACATAAATGAACACCATTACTAGTGTTACTTGCTTCATGTTAATATTTAAAATCTATTTTCAATGTTAAATTAAAGTTTTTTTTAAACGCGACAGGAAACCATAAGAAACCGAAAGCATTTTTTTAGTTTTATTTTATTGCAAAATCTGCTTAAAATGATCTGAACAGTATACTTTTTCTTAAAATCCATCTTAAATGTAACAGTATTATAAAACTCCTAAATATGTGCTTCTTTTGAAAACAATTAGTACAATTTATTCAGGAATTTCCGTATTTTCTTCATTGATACAGGATACCATAATCGTTGTATCTTGATGTTTTAGCCAAAAAAATGTATTTATATTTGGTTTTGAAATTCCAGTTATATACAATTTATTCCAAATCATTGGTAATGTAAAATTCTTTAAATCCAGTAAAGAAAACAACTTTTAACTTGGAATTAGCATCTTTAAAATAGGCACCATGTGATATTTGTGACCTGTACACCATCTACATGGTTTCCACATTTTAACCTACTTCAGTGGGCTAAAATCAATAAAGTACTTCCTTTCAAGTCATGCATGGTAAAGGTTTACTTTTCCTTTGACAAGTTTATTGCGTTTCTGATAAGTGTTTGCAGAACATGAATAAAAAAAAATAATTAAAAATTGTGACAAAGATACCAACTTTGTACATTCCAAGTGTAACGGTACATTAACATGTATTTTTTATTAAATTATCTTTATTCACTTAAAATATCCAGTAATATTTACTGCTGAAGCTAAATCAATCCAACGAACATCGGCACCATGATAGGAGACGTAATTTCGATTGAATTTTCCAAGGACCCTTTACATCGTTATTGGGAAACGAAGTGTGTTAAAACGTCGGTCAAATCTGAAATCGATTTTGTCAAGTCATTGGGCATTTATTTTCACACAAGATCGTATGTAACATTATGCACATAGGAAAAATAATAGACCCCCAACGCAATCTCTTTGAAAATTGTATTTTCCTTTTTTAAACAAGACGAAACAAGCCTACAGATTATGTTTGCTTACATCCCGTTGGAAACAAATACAATGTTTAGACCTAGTATTTCGTATATCCGGCTGTATGGGCGTGATCACATGTTAGTCACATGTTTCACGTATGACCAGAAATGATTAGAACTTAACGACAAAAACAATTTTAATAAATAAATGGACTTCTGTTTCATGTGAAATGTAACGCATAACGATAACGTCATTTTCTAACTTAATTATTACGAAGAACAAAACAAGATTGTAAATCATCTCTGATTTACCTGTTTGAACATCTCGCGAGAGTTCGTATTTGCATATTGTTGCAAAGAATTCTTTTACAACAAAGCAGATTAAACCATCTAAAATGTGCGTTACGAAATGGGAAACCAAAATAACGACAGTGTTCTTACACCTGCTACAGAAATACTTATAGTTCTCGGCATTTTCTTCTCACTATTCTTATTGGTCGATGTTCTTTGTTATCTTAAAGCAAAAATTACGAATTTGCCGGTGACGATTATCTATAAATTAGTCAGCGTTATGCACTTCGGACGCGAAAAGTAACGCGAGAAACGACACACAAATACGGTCGTATAATCTTTGAAATTTGTTAATTTCAATTTTTTTTCTAGGGAAGAGTAGCACACACTTGTATGTTGATAAAAATAATGGCATCTTTAGATGTAGTTACAACTTTTCTTACAGTAATTCACATTTTATCACTTTTCTATAGTTATAGGAAACGGAGCCCAATAGCAAATTATGGTCCATATATATTTATGTATTGTGTAGTTCATGATGTTCAAACTGTGTGTACATGTATACTAGACTATTGTTGTTTCTTTTTGTTATTGTCTTATTTATGTCTTGTATTGTACTATGCTCCTTGTGAGCCCATTTAATGGAAATAAACATTCTTAAAATCATGTGACTAAAAATAGTATCTCTGGTGCATCTTTAACCAGTGGTTCAGATTTAAGGTAGATGAATATTAATCCTCAGTGTTAAAAGGTTTTCAACACCTAAAGTTTGTAACTTAGCTATTACATATATACATCAATTTCAGGTAATCGCTAGGCTTACGCTTAGAGCTCCTATGTCAGTGAAAAATCAATAGGCAATATAGGAAAGGAGTACTGACATATGTGGTCTCTAAACACATTAACTCCAAATGGAGCTTTCCTTAGTAGAAGCCATATTAACTATGTGTATCAGTGAGATGTACAGTCCGTTTCAGTAAATTATCAACATTGTATGCCTGTTTTTCTCTCAAATTCCTTTTTAAAACCTTTTTTTCTTCCCTTACATTGTTTTCTGATCCTGAAAAAGTAACCAATGGTAAAAAAAACCAAAAAAAAAACTACAAGGCATTGTTCAGCAGCATTATACCAAGAATGTTTTAACGGTGACTTATAGCTGTCAATTTATGTGTCATTGTTTTCTCTTGAGGAGAGTTGTCTCATTGGCAATCATACCACATCTTTTTTTTTATATGTAAGAGTTTATTGGAACTATTGTAATATTATAAATCATAATAGTCCCTAAGCCTAATATAGCTATTTCATGGTCAGACGACTGGCTTTATTCTAAAACTTATATGGTATTTCCAAGCTTCTAACACTTTGCCATAAAAATACCATCCCTTGCATTAATGTCAAAACGTCGGACATTTTAATGTATTTTTCTTTCATCAAACTGTTCGTGGAAGGATTCACTAGGTCATTGACCTTTTATCTTGTGTTTAAAAAAACAAACTTATTTATGGACAATGTCAACATATCATTCTAAAAAAAATAACACTTATCCTTGTAATTTTTCACTTACTAAAAACAAACTTGGTTTTTTTCCTGTTTGAATGGTTTAACACTAGAAATTTTGAGGCCTTTTATAGCTTGTTGTTCGGTGTGAGCCGAGGCTCCATGTTGAAGGTCGTACATTGACCTATAATGGTTTACTTTTATAAATTGTTATTTGGATGAAGGGTTGTCTCCTTGGCACTCACACCACATCTTCCTACATCTATTGTTTATGGACAATATAAACAATTCATTTTAAAATA
Organism: Mytilus galloprovincialis; assembly: GCF_965363235.1. NCBI lineage: Eukaryota > Metazoa > Mollusca > Bivalvia > Mytilida > Mytilidae > Mytilus > Mytilus galloprovincialis. The sequence goes on from NC_134843.1 coordinate 71,555,771, forward strand.
CAAACATGCATACTGAGGCTAGCTAACTTCCTGTTGTCTTTATTCCCAAATATAGTAACAAAGTTTAATTCCGTGCAATGACCATTTCATGTCACCTCACTTTTCTTCACAATATAGGGCTTGTATAGTGTAGAAAATAAGGTTTTATTTCTATGTTAAAATAACTAAAATTGAGCTTTAAGTTATTATAAAAACAATATAAGATGGATGTCTGAAAAATGTCTTGCCTTAATATTCTCGAGTTTCTGAACCTCATACGAAAAAAAAAATTCTGGCCTTTGCTTTTAAATTGTATTGTATTAATTAGGTTGTTAGTTTCACATTTTGTGTTTGGGACGTTATTTATGTTTTTTTCTCATTGTTGTCATGTATGGCCGTATGGTGACCTATAATTGTTTTCTCCTTTATTTGAACTCTGTTTGATAGTTCTCATTGGCAACCATACCACATACATCTCCGTATTTTAATATTCATACATTTTGAAATTAGTCACTAGTGGCAACAGTATTGTATTTTAAATTGTAATATCTTTAAGAACCTTACAAGCATAAAAAGCAACAGTACTGTATTTTGAATAGTAATATCTTAAGTACCTTATAAGCATATTAAAAGTGACAGTACTGTATTTTAAATTGTTATTTAACAATCTTGAGAACCTTACGAGCATAAAAAGCAACAGTACTGTATTTTGAATAGTACTTTCTTAAGTATTTTATGAGCATTTCTACGGAAGAATGCTTTACATAATAAATTAAGTACCTTATGAGCATTTCTACGGAAGAATGCTTTACATGATTCACAGGACACAGCATTGAAGTTATAGCCAAGGGCCTTGTCCCCGCACACTAGGCATATCTTGTCCTTCTTCTGTAAGGACAGGGACATAACAGAGTCAGCTGTTTCTGCCTCAACATCCTGAAATTGAAAAAGAAAGAAATTTAATAAAATTGCAACAATTAGTCATTCTCGTTTTCTTTCATCAAGTTGTGTAAGTTTGTGAAGCTCGTATAAATTCAATGACCATGTGTATTAAAAATGCAGTCATCCTAAATTATTACTTTAAGGTGATATGAATGGATATTTATGATAAATTCACAATACGAGGGGGCCTCGTTGGCTGAGTGGTCTAAGTAGTTTCTTCTGTAATTACTAGCCAATCAGCACTAAGGTTGTGAGTTCGAACCCCACTCGTGCAGGTGCACTCAACTCAAATCTTAATTGACTAGGATTATCAGTTTTCCTATAGAAGGTCTGTGGTTTTCTCTGGGCACTCCTGCTTCCTCCACCAAAAAATAACTGGCCACTGCACCAAATAACTGAATAGGGGTGTTAAACAGTGGTGTCGATAACACATAAATAAAATTAAATTCAAAATTTGAAATAATACCTTAGACATCATATAGGCAGCATAATAAAAGGCAATCTTCCTTCTAGACATTTTTTAGTTGAACACTTGCTACATAAGTGCACAGAATATTATCTTACTTTTTGTAATGTTCATAAAACAGGAATTGCCATAGGAAATAAAAGTCAAATCAATCAATTTTTTCAACAGGGTACAAATGTCCCAGAAACCAATTTATATGTCTACGATTATAAATTAAATGTTCTAAAAAAGACTAAAGGGTTAGTGACATATATTTCATGTCTTGGTACAAAAACATACATCAAGATTTTCTTTCTCAATATAAGAAAAAAATATGAGAGCCGATTCTCTTCAACCCATTAAAAAAGAAATCCAGTCTTCAAACTGCTAGTTATTTAAAAGCACACAATACTTTAATACTTTCTATAACTGGAACAAAAAAATATCAGTGAGACAGCAACCCAACTATAAAATATAGTCTTCAAAAATAGACAAGTATATTCTGTATATGACTGTCCCAAGTCAGGAGCTTGTAATTCAATTGTTGTTTGTTGCTGTATGTCACATTGTATTTTTTGTTTGTTCATTGTTTTATATAGAACTGAGTCAGGCCATTAGGTTTTATTGTTTCAATTGTTTTATATTTTAAGGCCTCTTAAAGTTAACTAGACAGTTTTAGTTTTGCTCATGGTTGAAATTAAGGCTGTATAGTGACCTATATTTGTAAATTTCTATGTCATTTATGGTCACTTGTGGAGAGTTGCCTAATTGGCAATCATACCACATCATCTTATTTTTATATTTAAAATTACCTTTGCAATGTGCCATTTCTCCCAACTTTTTTGTTGTCTTTTTTTTTAAAATAATCTGCTCTATGTAGATTGCAAACATATACAAGAATGTGTTCATAGTACATGGATGCCCAACTATAACACTATCCTTTTCTATGTACAGGGGACCATGAAATTAGAGTCAATTTGGTATTCAACAGAAATTATAAAGAATATATCATAGGGAACATGTGTACTAAGTTTCAAGTTGATTGGACTTCAACTTCATCAAAAACTACCTTGACCAAAAACTTAAACCTGAAGTGGGACAGACAAACAGACGAACAAATGGATGAACGAAAGGATGAACAAACCACACACTGACCAGAAAACATAATGCCCATAAATGGGGCATATAAACTAGACCTTTGTAATCTTTCTTTCATTTTCCTTTATAAGTCCTTATAAAAAAGTGTATACACTATAAATTGTTCCTGTTTGATAGGGAAAAGGCTTCTTTTAATGAAAAACATTTTAAAACATTAAATATCATATCATGTAATATTATTCAATATTGTATTTTCAATTAAGATATTTGTAGGTTCAATAGAGCTGTGATCTGGTATATATTAGCATTCTCTATACCTCTTAGAGATCTTATAATTCTGTATTAAGGCGAAGTGTACGTAATTAAACTACACAATGGATTTTTTTTAAATTTTACATGTAGATTCTGCTTGTAAAAATAAATCGGAAAATAAAATAAAAAAAGGGGGTAACCGTTTTCGTTTTTGATATATGAGGTGTTGAAGTTAACAGCATCATACATCAAAATTACAAAGGATATATAGGCAAAATCGTGAAATTCAGCAGGAATTGTTACATATCCAAGATTTTCTATCATATTAGACAATCGATTTTTTTTAAAATTTATGAGACGATTCTAAAATGTCTGAGGAATCGATTGGTGCAAAGAAAGTCCTTAGCAACCGTGCTACTTTTCAAGCTATACCCTGTTAAAGTTGAATCTTGAGTGTAAAAAAAACCAAAAAACAACGACAACGTTATTGACGTCGCCGCAACAGTTACGACGCTTCATATAGTTCTATACTTGTATGAAATATATACTGTTTTGTTGGAGTTTGTGTTGCTCGGTCTTTAGTTCTTTGTTACGTTTTGTGTACTATTGTATTGTATTGTATTTGTCTATTATATTCGGGTGCGTGCGGAGATCGCCAAGCTAGAAAACGGTTAACATTTTCTTCATTATGAACTAGAACTATTTTCGACCTTGGTGCCTTATTTTTGTTAAAATCTAAACACTGCGACGTGTTTTCAAAATCTTTGTTCCCATAAAACTTCATTTCATCAAGGTCTTTTCTCAGAATATCAGCCATCTGTCTGGCACAGGATAACAAATCAATATTTAAGTAAATTTAAGTTGTGTGGTAATTCTTAGTACATTTGGGTAAATTAATCTTATCTTTGTGCCGCATAAGCATCTCTATAATTCAACACATCCCTGAGCCTCGACATTATATATTTTATGCATTGCATGCGCTTCTTTTTATCACAATCCAGACCGGCTAGTAACCGTTGTATAAATTTATACGTCTGAAGATGAATATTTGCGTGAAACATTTTTGTATGATTTCTATTTCTGGAAATCAATCTGAAATCTACAACAGTCCTTTTCCGAAAGTCGGGCTGGACCTTTACTTTTATGTGCATTCGGGGTTTATACAAATTGTAACCCGAATAATTCAGTTGTATTATTCAGCTAATGTACGAATGCTACATTTCTCGTGTGGGAGAAAATCGGACATGGAAAGGGCTTGAATTATTCGAGTTACTCAAATTGAAACTCAGGAATATATTTCTAGCTGTTCGGAATTCGCGGAAACAAATGATTGTTTTTCGGCATTACGGTATTGAATTAATATGACAGATACCAATTTTTTCTTTTAACAAATTCGAATACCAGTCAGTTTATAGGACTTTAGTTTGAAATAGGGGCGGTATCCATTCATTTTATCCAATCAATTTGGGGCCGGGGAGGGGGGGGGGTCAACATTGATAGTAAAAAAGCCTTGAAATATTCGATAAATAACATTGAATGTAAATTATATGAACTCCAAAGTCTCATATTATAAGTCGAGTAAACCACAGGCTTCTCAATTCTTGTATGATCATGAACTAGGTGAAAACCTAGAGCTGACAGAGTGCGAGATCCTCATGGATAATTATCGAGGTTGTTAAAACACCCCTTGCAGTAAACTTGGGTTGAATTTAAAAAAAAAATCGAAATGTAATAGTCTGAACACATTTCACCTCTCATTCCACTAAATATCAAATTGCAGTTACAAGTATCACAGAACTTCCCTGACCTCTTTTCTTTAACCATAATAGAGGGAGGAGGAAAGGAGGGATCCTCATCCGGAAATCCTGGGCTTAAAAACACGAAATCCCGAGGTCCTGAATTTAAAAAAATTAAATCCCGACTACCCGAAATTCGGAAATAGAATTCCCGGATCCCGGAAGGGTCAATCCCGAAATCTCGAGCTTATAAACACCCGATCCCGGAGTTCCGATAAAGGTCCTACCCCCCCCCCCCCCCCCCCCCACGTAATTTTATATTCTCTTCATTCATAATCTTGAATTGAGACTTGAGACTTCAAAATTACATTCTCTAATTTTGAATGATGCACACAGGCAAAATAAAAGAAAACAGATTTCGCTATATATCTCTTCAAATTGGGATTTGTGAAAGAAGAAATGACATGTTATATTTTATCTTACATGTGTACTTTCAATTTCAATATGGTTCTAAATTTAGATTTAGTTTTCCCATAAATTGCGGACGGAATAGAAGACACCTGTTTATTTTCTGCAAATGTAGAAAAAGTTGAAAACTGGAAGTTGAATGACATAATTTTTACTTATTTTAGGATAAATGTTAGAGTGAGACAACTTTTAAGTTACTGAATAATTTCTGGGGCCTAATTTGTTTATTTTTGTTTGTTTTCTGTCTTTGTTCTTCCGACCTGTAAGTGTTGCACTAGTGGTCAAATTATTCTCTTGGTATCGTCTGATTTCTTATATGAATATAAATCATGTCCTTAAATTTTCAATTGCACAAAATTCGAACATTTCAACGTCTTTTTAATTAAACAATTAAATTCACATGTCTTTCATTAATTATTTGTAACCTATTATAAAACTTTACGTTGAGTACTGTGTTTTTCGTTCAAGACTACGGCTTTTTAAAACGATATTGTTGGGTCAATTCAGGTTTCATTTTAATTAATTTGATATCAATAGAAGAAAAATTGTTACATGTTTATTTGTTTATTTGTTTATAAATTTGTTGTGAGGCGTTTTTTCTTTCTGTTGATATCATAAACACGAAATGCCTTCTCCTACGCGTCTAAAACAAAAAAAAAACAGTGTTTTTAAGTCAGGCTGCACACAGAACAATGTACAGAATGCTGTGAATTCTAATTGGAGTTATTTAGATAATTTCTATGGGGTTAAAGACAGCACAGGAGTGCTTGTTGGATTCATAATAGACCGCAGAAAGTAGTTTCTCTTTGGTGTGTCCTTTCTTGGAGTAAGGGAGATAACTTGTGTAACTAACGACGAACGTTTTTAATCCCGTATTCCACTAGGGGCGTGCAATTACGTACACTTCGCCTTAAATAAAATTTCTAGACACAAAATAGAATAAGATATATACATTTAAAAAGTCTAGTACATATGTACTAAGTGATATTTATCCTTTACTTTCAATCATTTAAAACACCCACTTTTTTCTTTCCAGACTGCTGGCAAAACATGTAAAAAGATTTTATTTTTTTACAATCCTCAATATTTATCACCTTATAAAGCCAAAGGGAGATAATTGTTTTAATAGGCTATAATTCTTTTAATCATATTCCTTCAGAAAATCTTCATCCCCATTATTTGTCTTATGATTTTTTAGATGGTTCTATTATATTTGAGTAGAGTCATAATTCTTCTATATAAATTATATCAAATAATCCTGATAATTGCAAAGCGATATCCTGATATTAAGATCACTGAGTGAAGGAGATACCTGAATGATTTCATGGAAATTGCATGCCAAATAACCAACACAACCAAAACATTCATATACTCATAATCAGGGCTCAAATCCATAAAGGAATATTTTTGCAACTATTGCCTTTTCCATCCTTGAGTGTAGAAGGAGATTGAGGGTTTAAGTAAAACCTTTAAAAATCGACTGTTTGTGTCTTTTTGTCAAGTACTGCATGATGTACACAACATTTAGAAGTTATATATAAAGCGAAAAGACAGGTCAGAATGTCCAAAGAGTACTCTGTCATATCTTCTTTCATTCAATTGGTCATGATCTTATAAGCTAGCACATTAAATTTTACCTAGGTTTTTGTCAACCCATGGTCACAAAGGTCGAAAACCATAGCTGACCATGGTGTTGAGCACAACTAACTATGGTTTGACAATGGCCAACCACTTAAGATTTGATCTTGATGGTATAAACCATGGCCACAATGGTGGAGAACCATAGTTGACCATGGTGTAAAGCACATCCAGCCAATATTAATCGTAAGCAATGATAACATGATGGTCAACCATGGTTGCATTTTGATAGGGGAGAGAACTCTATCAACACAATGACAATGTAACTTTTGCTAAAGCAGTAAACCAAAAATTAATCAATCAGGCCAAGAAACTAAATTTGTACAGAACAGATGTTTACTATACAAAATATATACAAATACCATTAAAACTTTGCCAAATAGTCATTTTTACAACAACTTGTTTGTCGATTTTATACTTGCTAAAAATGCAATCCTTTAGTTGACTTTAATTGCCTAATTCCTTAACAGCAACAACTATTCATACGGCATTGACTTTAATCTTTCATTGGTTTTTGGATTGCTGTCCCATTGACATACATTTAGTTTATACATCATGTATATTTTTTAATAAGTAAACTATCTATGCCAGAAACCATAATAAAAAAATAATATATATATAGTGTGATTGTCATAGACCAAATGACATAGATTGGAAAATGTAATGTGATTGCTAATTTGACAATTCCCCAGAAACCAAGGGACATAGGCAACTATATGCATTGATTATACACTTATAACAGATTATTCTATGAAGGACAATTGATTGCTGATGTACAGACATTTAAATGTGAAAAAAAGGAGCTCAGACCATCTTTTCTTTCCTTAGGGAGCTACCATTTGATTTTTAGGGGGGGGGGGGGGGGGGGTGGGGCTAGGATGAAATTTGAAAAAAATAGGCAGGACAGGAGTTTTGAGTAAAAAAAAAAGGCAGGATGAGACAATTGCAAAAAAAAAAAGTCAGGATGACAATTTATGTAAAAAAAGGCAGGATAAACTAAAAAAAAAAGGCAGGACCGATTGGAGTGAAAAATAAAAATGCAGGACAAAATTTTTCATCCTAGCCCCCCCCCCATAAAAATCAAATGGTAGCTCCCTTAATCTCTAAAAAAAGAAATTCAGTTGACTGCAAGTAAACACAATTTTATCTCTTTTTCACTACAAAAGACAAACAAATATATATATTCCCATCCTACATGCAACATAACTGTCGCGCACAGCTAGATTATTTAATAAACAGTTATTCTATTCAATAAATTCAATATGTCTTTTCCTCCAAAATAACATCCTTTTCAAATTAGCTAAATAACAAATATGTCTTCTTAAATCTGATGTCAATATGTCATTGCAAACTGTTAGAAGTTTTACAATTCATCACAATCTAGCAATCTCAACCAATATTCATGCTACCATGCTTGTCAGATATATTCAATAAAGATATAGCTTGATACCTCCATTATCTTGTACACATTACCAGTCGGTTGTTGGTCTGTATATATCATAGAAAAACATGCACATTTGTGCAGAATGCAAAAAGTCATTTATGAAAAAAAACAAAGTTTAACATTATCAATCACAAGTCGGTCGTTGGTCTGTATATATCATAGAAAACATGCACATTTGTGCAGTATGCAGAAAGTCATTTATGAAAAAAAAAACAAAGTTTATCATTATTAATCACAATTTAATAAATGATCTGTTATTCTTAATAATCGGCGGCACATTATATTTACACTACAATTGAATAACAGTAAACTATAAATAAATATGCCATTACTCTCCCATATATGATTGAAAACAGATAAGGACTGTTAACTAACTAACGTCTGCATTATAAACATACATGTCAAGGTAAACTTCGAAGTCTTCACAAATCCGTTAAAATCATTTTTAATAATTCTACCTTCGTGATTTACCACAAGCCCTACGGCCAAGGCCGGTTAAAATGTTGTTGAGTCAGTGAAATTATCATGCAATCTTGAGTCTTCACAAGCCATATATATTCAAAATGTTTTGCCACAGACTGATATATGTATATTGGTCTGTTATTAAAAAAAATATCACAAGGACAATCATATATCTTTGTGATTTTGATAGTCAATAATTTCTAGACAATTTTATGCAATACTGCAAATAAATGATCAACATGCTGTTTAAAACAATAGGCAAGAGACCTCATAATAAATCTCAAGTTCTTGAACATCATATAGTGTCTAACTCTAAACTAGTTCTGACTCAGACAAGTTTCAGAAATATTTTCTTTTTAAAATGTTGAAAAAGTACTAAAAGTCATAATCTTTCAAAAGATATTTTTTTTTTTATCAACTTTTTTTAAAATGATTTTGTGTAAAATTCAACTATTTTGCAAAGCTTGTATAAAGCAGAAAATGGAATCTAAGAACTTACAAAGCCTTTGATACTTCTATCTACAAATTATCATCTATACCTTTTTCCAAGCTTTTAATCCAAGTTCAATCATGTATGCAATTCTTCTGCAAATGCAATTTCTTGAAAGATTTTTCACATGTACGTTTATAATCCGTGTGTTATTATTGTAAATATTTCTTCAAACACAAAATAACAATAAATTAGTTAATGCATTTTCCTTTCCGTCATGTAGGTATTATACATAACACAAACACAACAGGTATCTTTATAACAGAGAATAAATATTACATCTCTTAAAATGTACTACACAGTCAGCAATGCAATAAACTTATCATTTAATTCTATGTCATGAATTTGTTTTTTTACTTTTCGTGGATTTTGTGGGTGCAAATGAACCACGAAATTAAATGTTCAACGAATGACATATTTTATATAGGCTTGTACGCCGACTTCGACAAAACCACGAAATTAAATATCTACGAACATGGTAGTTCTCCTTAATCCACGAAAATTGGTACCCACGAAAATAAATGAATCCACAGTAAGTCAGAAAAGGGATAAAAGGAGATATAAGTTAATGTAAGACAATGTACTGTAGAGTTATTATCATTCCTGTGATATAGATATCAGGACAGCTAGGTGTTTAATAGATATCAGGACAGCTAGGTGTTTAAATATTCAACTTATGTACACATTTTCTATAGGCCTTTCAGACTGTGTGCAGACTTTTGTAAAACAATATTTAATCAAATATCCCACCAGATAATTAGTAACAATTTTCTCTTAATATGGTGCACACATCCATAGCAAATACAATGTGGAATGACAACTATCAATGCATTATGATCTATCCATCTGGGAGAATAAAGGATGGAGATGTTAACAACTATAGGCTACTGTACAACCTTCAACAATAAACAAATCACATACCATAAAGTGAGCTGTTAAAAAAGCACTGGCAAACATTTCAAAAGAGAAAACCAACCGTCTGATTTATGCTAAAAAAAAAATTTAAAAACTAAATTGGCAGAGACAGCAAACACCAATACACACAATTGACTTGGGACAGAAACATAAAGATGTCGGGGGTGTTTGTCAGCAGATAAAAGTAAAAGGATAAGCTAATTATTAGATCAACCAAAAGCACAAAAAACATCTTACAAAAAGACAAAAGACACAAAGTACAATCAATACCCATTGGTGGCCTTTGGCTGTTATATCTGTTCTATGTTCAGGTTGTTGTCTCTTTAACACATTCCCCATATCAATTCTCAACTTTATTAGACAAGTTGCAACTGTTACTACTGAAAATTTGTTCAAAGACAATTTCAGTTTTTATCGTAAACAAGTCATGTTTTTTCTCAATGCAAAAATATCGGTCAGCACATATTAGACATACTTAATATATAGATTCAAGACAGATTCAGTGTTAAATTGAAAACAAATTTAAGTTCATTGAAAATGTCAATAAGTCTATGTGAATTATTAATAAAAATTAATAGGCTCTTTTGAAAAAAGTCAGCTACATCAAAATTATAATGTGATATCTTGTTTGTAATAGGGTTTCTACAGGTAAAAACTTCGAAAATAATTCTTTGTATTTTTGAACAAATTAAGTAGATTTTAAACTTAAATGGAAAAAATGGAACCCCAACTTGAAAATTAAATGGTAACACTTAAGATTAAGTTCATTGAAGTCTAAAATGTCAAAGAGACAACAACCCAACCAAAGAGCAGAAAACTGACAAGGATCACCAATGGATCTTCAGAAAAACTCAAACCCAGTGGTGAACTTCAGTTGCCCCGTAAATAATTGTACTAGTTTAGCAAAACTGGACTACTCATTAGACACTGAAAAGTATAATTGAACTCAAATTAAAAAAAAATACAAGACTAATTATTATTTTTAGGTCACTCAGGTGCTTGACTTGGGACTTGTGCAAAACATGTTTTGACAAATTTGTGAAATCTATCCCCTCCCCCTATACCTCTAGCCAATGTAGATTAAAAAACATATGCACAGTAAAATTCATTTTGAAAGAAGTCTTAGTTGTCTGATGTTAGAATAGATAACAGAAGAAACTAAGCAAAAATATGACAATGATAAACATAAATCTAAGGACTTCAATAGCAGTTACTAACATGCAAGCTCCAGAACTCCAAGTCTGCTATTAAAGGGGCACAATTGGTGCCCATAGAAACACCAACAACCTGTTGATAAATTAAGTTTAACTTTATCAGAAAACATACATAGATGTTGTCAAGTTGAAAATTTACAGCTTTAATCATCCATCAGAGAGTCAGTCAGTATATCTAGCATATTTACCATTTTTCATAACAGATGAAGGCTTATTATGAGTGGCAGCAAATAAATGTGCAATCAGCTTTTAATAGGACCATTCAATAAAACAAGAAAATGTCTGTTTGATACTTATAAAGTTTGTGTAGAAGAAAAGAGCAGACATTTAAAAAGACATACTATATAATTGAAACGACAATCAAAAGCACATGATTTATCTAAATCACTCCAAAAGTAATTTATTTTATTATTTTCTTATGATTCATTACAAAATTGAATAAGTAGCTTAAGATAATGCTTCAATTAATTGTAGAGAAAGAGAACTAATTAAAACAGAAAGATAAGTTGTTACAGACAACAATACATGGAACCAAAAAATACTGATTCAAACTGCCCAAACTAAACCAATAGCGGACAGACTGCTGTTATAAATAGGGAAACTGGGCATAGATATCTTAATTCAGGAGAACATAACTTGGCAAATCCAAACTTTATTTTTTATTCTAATCCTTGTTTGAAATCATGCAGTGTGTAAAGAAAATGACTTTCATGTGTACCTACAAGTACATGAAACATGTCTTCCATGTACTCTAGACTTTATTATCATGTTAAACTTCACTTGATCAAAGAAATTAATGAGACATTTTATTAAATAACTTATTCTTCAGTTATTTTAAGGAAGTAGCTGTCAGGAAATTTTCTATTCAAATTTGAGGTGATTGACATTTCAGACTTTTTTAAATCAATATTATTTCAGCAAACCTGATTATCATAAGGATTACTAGTATACAATACAAAACTGGAAACACAGTACCTCATACATCACTTTAAGCAGAAGAAATTGAGGAGAAAAATTTAACAATGATATAATGAGAGTTTACTGTGTTCAAAATCAAAATAATTCATGTCCAGACATGCAGTTAATTTAAATCATCACACAGCTTGTGTTAAGAAAAAAATGTTTTTTGTGTTCTTGGGTTGTTGTCTAATTGTGGTGTACAACATTCATACTTTAATTCTTGTTACATTGAAAAACACAACTGACAAAAACCTAAATCATTAATTATTATTGATTCATTATAATTTATTGGATACTTATTTTTCGTGAATTTCTTGGATACAGGTGAATGATAAATTTAAACTCTCTTTTTTAAACCCCAATGGATTACAAGATTTCTATTGGCTTGTATAAGCAGAATGTGGCATTACTCCAAGAAATCAATTATCCAAGAAAATGTGAGTTTTCTTCAATCCACAAAAATTGGTATCCACATATAATGTATCCACAATAGCAAGAATACCTAAGATCAACCTGTAAAAATTGAATCCAATGAAAAAACCTCTCATCAAGAAATTCTTGTAAAAAAATCATTATAAACAATTTTAATTTGTCTTCATAGGCACATCCTGGGGGAAAAATTTGGTTGCTTATATAGGGAAAAACAAATGCATGCCCCTTAAGTCAGTCAGCCCCCCCTTTATGAAAAGTTCTGGATCGACCACTGTGGTCTTTTGATGTTAAATGCCACTTAGAGCACTTTTTGCTATTTTTTAGCTATAAAAGTAGAATGAGTCTGATGAAAAATGTTTAATAAGCATTGAATTATGTTCATTTCCCCCCTTTTTATGTCCTGAGTCCACCGCACATCACAGTGGTCAAGTTCAATGTCATTCTTACTCAGTTAACTAATCAAGTTTGGGGTTACAATAGGCTTATCTATAACTAAGGTAACCTACCAAGATAGCTGTGTGCTAAAGAACATCAAGACAATTTAATTTCACCTCTACCTGTTCACCTTATATTTTAGAACATGCATACATTTTTGTTGATAATAAATAAACAATAACATGGAAAAGTTTTGTCACTTTTCATCAATGTACTCTTACAAACCTGTTTCCCAATTACAAAATCTGGCCAATGGCCATATACGCCATAGTTCATAACAATGAATATGCTGGTTAACCTTTCTGCACTGAAACTGTATACGTAATGCAAAATACATATGCTAGACTTGATAGCAATCATTCATCCATAAAAAACATTTTACAAAATTCCTTATGTTACAATTACAACATTACATGATGTACCAATTTCCATAAAGGTATATGTATATGAATACATGTATAGGCCATGCTATAATAAACATCAACCAAATATTGTTAAAATGAACTTCTAGGTTTAGTATCTTTTGACATTCACAGTTCCTGAACATTATAAATATTCAATTGATTGCATTATATATTAATTTATTCCCTCAGTTGTTTTTTTTTTCTATGGCATAAAAAGTCGTAATTTGAATCTTAGCTTGATTGAACTGTTCTGAGAGAATATACAATATTCCTGATTTCTTACTTATATATGTAGGACTCTAAAGTGCAATGGGGTTGCTAAAGTACAAGGGACATGCTAATGTGTGATGTTCTGCGCTAAAGTGTGATATGCCGCCATACGCTAAATAGTTATCAAAAGTACCAGGATTATAATTTTATACGCCACACACGCGTTTCGTCTACATAAGACTCATCAGTGAGGCTCAGATCAAAATAGTTTAAAAGCCAAACAAATACAAAGTTGAAGAGCTTTGAGGACCCAAAATTGCAAAAAGTTGTGCCAAATACGGCTAAGGTAATCTACTCCTGGGGTAAGAAAATCCTTAGTTTTCGAAAAATTCAAAGTTTTGTAAACAGAAAACGTACATACAAATGACCATATAATTGATATTCATGTCAACAACGAAGTGCTGACTACTGGGCTGGTGATACCCAGTCTGATGGTCTGAGAATGTATAGACGTAAGAAAGGTAGTTGGATTATGACGTAAACAGCCATGTATACTGCAGTCGACCATTTAACTATATACTAGTATCCTGTATCCTGCTTTCTATTGGCGAACAAATTAGTCAAATACATTTTAAAAACAATCATTGTTTATGTTACAGTTTACTTTGCTGTCCTTGTTAAAATATTGTCGATTTAAGAAAGAAAAAAAAAATAATGTTGGTAAAATAAAGGTACATGTTTTCAAGCGTAAATTATAAATTGTTGACTAAAACATTCAGTTTGTACACTGTAGGAAAAATACAACATGTATTTGTACTCACTACGAAAAATGAGAAAGCTCGGCGAACATCCCCTTTCTCTTTCATTTAAATATACAAAAAAATGTAAAATACACATTCCAACAATAAACTAACTTTGTATTTGTAATTTACGATGATGACTGTTAGGAGGTGTTCACATTAGTCTTTAGCAAACAAACAACCATCACAATTTAGCGCAAGACACCATCGTACTTTAGCGAAGACAATCCCACTTTAGCAGGACCATCACACTTCAAAGTCTTCATATATACTCTGATATGTACAACATTAATTTACTTGAGATATCAATACCAAAATATACTTTTTATATTAAACATTTAATAATAGTTTTAAGGATATGTACAATTTTTCCCTTAGCATTATTAAAAGTGAGTTCTGCATGAACAGAAGATCAACCTCCTTTTTTACTTTTCATCATGGAAGCCAATTTTAAAAAAGGTATAATAACATCAGTCTCATACCTGAGTCATGTTGGAGTATTTACTTATATTAACTTGTAGAAATTTCAAGGTCATCTGAAAAGATTTGACTAAAACTAATGATAATGTGTTCTTCAATTGGATGATAAAAGTTTGTTCACCCTTAATTTAAGTATCAATGTTTACAGGTATATTTAAAATGAAATTTTGGGTCAAATAATATAGGAGGGACCTGATGGGGGGTCTCATCATGATTCACAAGTTTTTTTGGTCAATCACGATTCACAGAAAATAAATTTCCATGATCACGTCTCACGAAAATATAAAAAAAAAATCTGTAGAAAAACGATCACGATAGCGAACATGCGCCGATCACGAAGAACAAAAATAACCCATCAAAGCCCCTCATATAGAGCATATTACTCTCACCAAAAAGATATTCATCAGTCAGTGTACGTGTTTAATATTTATCCATTTAAGGAATGTACATGTATAGTCAAACTAAAACTGAATCTGCAAATTTTGGCTAAATAACAGGAAAATCTCCTTCCAAAGTGTTTCCTGAAAATTTTTAAGTTTTGAAGTTTAAATACAAAATATTTAATCTTGAGTTATCTTTTTTTATGTTTGAAATTGAAATGGTTTGGTATTCTCACTTTTATTTTTCTTCAGTAGCAATATCAAGTTCATTTTAAACCCCAAACTGTGAAATTATTTAATTTCAGAATTTCAGTCAGTACAATACAATATAAACTTAACTGATGTTTTACAAATGAATATATTCAATACAAGTTACATTACATGTTGATCTTAGAGGCCACTTTGTCTGAAAGGCCCACATAAAACATTAAAAAATAAACTTACAGTTACTAGAATGAAGGAATATACTATATTTCAATCTAGAAAACTTTACTTTAAAAGGAATAATGGCAGTTCTTGAACGGCTATTTCAGAAAATCGAATTAAAAGTTTTAATTTCAGATTTATAAAATAAATATGTGATACTGTTACAGTCAGCCATTACATGATAAAAGTAGAAAATTATGTTAAATCCGTTAACATACAATAATTCTGCATATGGTAATAAAGCCAGATGCCACCAAGGCCTTTCAAATTTTGATAGCTAATCCCAAGGTTGTGACTAATCTTAGTAAGGCCAGTGACAATCAAATGCTAAAATGTTTCCTCTAACACAATTTAAAAAAAAAATCAGTTAGACAGGAAATACTTTTTATTTGAATTACATATATTTTTTTCGTGACAAATTTAACAAAAGCACATACAGTTTTGCTGTACAGAAATCAAAGCCTTAACGGCTGTAAAAGCAATTGCTGCCATGTTAATGTTTGGGGACTTTTATTTTTCATCCACATATATACAAGAATTAAACCTGACATGAGTGTTGTCTAGTTAAAAGTAAGAAGGTTTTAACTTTATATGAATAAAAGACTTTAGCAGAAAGTCATTTTTAATATGTTTTATATTTCACAAGGAGACAACACGTTTACCAGGCTAAAGTTGGGGTCAAATATACATGTGCTGAAACATATAACTCAAAAAGAAATCATCATGGATTATCCCCTGGTAGTGTTTGTAACTTCCTTGGCAATAATTTCCTTTATTGATTTAATTTTAACAATTTTCATTATTAATTTATATTTAACCATTAACACAAATGATTAAGATCGATTAAGTTAAAACATTTCAACTTTCCAGACGCAAATGTTAAAAAACGGAAAAGAAATAAAATATCTTACAAGACATAAACATGTAAAGAATAAATGTATATTTCAGCTTAATAAAAATATTTTCATAATGTTACTTTGTCATCATTTTTAAAACTAAGTTCCAAACATTATTGCTCAGTTGATATGTGTCCTTCTGATGCGGTACGAGCACAGGCACTTGTTTCTATCCATAGGAAGGTCGATTATCCATATAAATAGTTTTATATGGATAGTCGACCTTCCTATGGATAGAAACAAGTGCATGTGGGTACGAGATAACTACAATTCTCATGCAATCCCGAAAAGGGGGGTCATCACAGACAAACATGACATTAAATCGTTATCACTGAACTAGTATATATATTGTATAGGGGCCAGCTGAAGGACGCCTCCGGGTGCGGGAATTTTTCGCTGCATTGAAGACCTGTTGGTGACCTTAATTCTGCTGTTGTATGTTTTTCTATGGTCGGGTTGTTGTCTCTTTGACAAATTCCCCATTTCCATTCTCAATTTTATTATACGAACAAGAACAAACAGCTCTACGTTGCTTTGATATTTATCAATTTTCAGGAAACATTGCGAAAAATGATCTTCAATATTTCGAAAACATGTGAAATAAAATTGCTAACACGGTGGACCGTCGAGTGTCAACAAACGTAGTAGACTTGTTCACTGAAAAGACGAGGATAATGGTTTCATCTGACATTTGTTATGCAAACCCAGTTTTGATCATGATATTTAAAAAGACGTACTTTTTTTCAATCTATGTATTAATAAACTAGAAAATTCCAAATTGTAAATATCTCTTCATCTGGACCGACTTGGCATCTACTACGTTTGGACGGGTCCATTTCATTAGTAAGGTGATCGGTAAATATTACGGAGTTTTGACAGAAAAGGAAAACGAACTTATTGTTATGTGTTTTCAAAAAGGGTTTCGTTCCGCTAAATTATTTGCGCAAATAAAGTTTGTCTATTTTTAGATTACAGGTAATAATTTGACACTACGCATTAACCTGTGTAGTGATTTTGATTTTACGATAAATGTATGAATGAACGATAATTTTATGAATGAACAAGAGCACCTGACCTCTTAAAGAAACACAAATTAAACATAAAAAACCGTATTTATTAGGAGATAATTCAGTTAAATTTTCAATACTAAATCAACAACTGAAATGAATCCATATTTTGTTGAAACATCGTACGAACGGCGGAAAACGGAATCGCATTTATAAAAATGTACTTTTTTTCACTCGGACTTCTATGTTATTTGATAGTCAAACGGTTGACCCTTTAAATACAAAAATACATCTACAAGAACATATTCTGAAACTTCTTAAATCCACTAACGTTTTTTTAAAGTTTCAAGCTATGTATTGCATTAGAAAACATACATAGGTGTTAAAGAATGACTGACCAGGAGCCTGTTTAACAAAATACTATGGCTTGATCTGGGCGGAGTCTCTGATCTGGGTCACAAAGATGGCCATACGCGACGGCATAAAAGCAATTGCTTTAAAAAATCATGAACCCCTGACAGGAAATTTTAGAAAAAAACTTCTGTCTGTACGTGACATGATTGATCTTGATAAATATCTGATGTAAGCTAATCTTAACTTATAAGAATCATACACGAAACCTTTTTTTTAGAAATTGTCAGACAATGAAAGCATCATTTATAATAGTCTTTCAGAAAGATCATCTATTAAAAAAATATATTGATCGACTCACCAGGATAATCAGAGACAATTTAGGCAGGGTTCAGAGGAGAGCAAAGATCTTTTTGCATGGCCTTATTTACTACCATGAAATCAATAATCATTGCCTTCATTTTTTTCATAATGGTCTAGTAACTTTTGTATCATTAAATTTCACTCCATAAATTTTAAATACTACAAATTTCCTTCAACATGTTAAAGATGAAGGTTTTAAAACCATTTAACTAATATAATCTTCCTATGTGTGAGGTATCTTCTATATTATGAATAGTGTTGGCGTTCATAAGTTCTCATTAACAGTTTTCCACCAGCCCTCACCCTAATGTGTGATTTGGTATGATTGTCAATGAGACAACTATTTAAATGAAGGTGATTGAACCAATTAAAAGTCATGGTACAACACCCTCTTTAAGCTATAATTTAGTTTTTATGAAAATAATGCAGAAGTGACGACTATAATCAAACTAAATTCTTTTAAATCAGATTTATGAATATTCATGTTCATTCAAGTGTAATGTTTTGTCAATCTGACATGATATTGATAACATAAGCCTGATATCTCTAATTATATCTTACACGACACTCAAGATTCAAGTCTGCAATCTCTGAAACAGTACTCATAAAAAAGCCTGATAACACTCATAACATAAGTAAGAGACCTTTTTATATGACATATAGTAACATTCATGACAAAAGTCAAGGATCTGTTTATATGACATAACACTCATGACATAAGTCAGAGATCTGTTTATATGACATAACACTCATGACATAAGTCAGAGATCTGTTTATATGACATAACACTCATGAACTAAGTCAGAGATATGTTTATATGACATAACACTCATGAACTAAGTCAGAGATATGTTTATATGACATAACACTCATGACATAAGTCAGAGATCTGTTTATATGACATAACACTCATGACGTAAGTCAGAGACCTGTTTATATGACATAGCATTCATGACATAACTCAGAGATCTGTTTGTATGACATACCACTCATAACATTAGTCAGAGATCTGTTTATAGGACATAACACTCATGACATAAGTTGGAGATCTTTTTATATGACATAACACTCATGACATAAGTCGGAGATATGTTTATATGACATAACACTCATGACATAAGTCAGAGATCTGTTTATAGGACATAACACTCATGATCTAAGTCAGAGATCTGTTTATATGACATAACACTCATGACATAAGTCAGAGATATGTTTATATGACATAACACTCATGATCTAAGTCAGAGATATGTTTATATGACATAACACTCATGACATAAGTCAGAGATATGTTTATATGACATAACACTCATGACATAAGTCAGAGATCTGTTTATATGACATAACACTCATGAACTAAGTCAGAGATATGTTTATATGACATAACACTCATGACGTAAGTCAGAGACCTGTTTATATGACATAGCATTCATGACATAACTCAGAGATCTGTTTGTATGACATACCACTCATAACATTAGTCAGAGATCTGTTTATAGGACATAACACTCATGACATAAGTTGGAGATCTTTTTATATGACATAACACTCATGACATAAGTCGGAGATATGTTTATATGACATAACACTCATGACATAAGTCAGAGATCTGTTTATAGGACATAACACTCATGATCTAAGTCAGAGATCTGTTTATATGACATAACACTCATGACATAAGTCAGAGATATGTTTATATGACATAACACTCATGATCTAAGTCAGAGATCTGTTTATATGACATAACACTCATGACATAAGTCAGAGATATGTTTATATGACATAACACTCATGACATAAGTCAGAGATCTGTTTATATGACATAACACTCATGAACTAAGTCAGAGATATGTTTATATGACATAACACTCATGACATAAGTCAGAGATCTGTTTATATGACATAACACTCATGAACTAAGTCAGAGATCTGTTTATATGACATAAAACTCATGACATAAGTCAGAGATCTGTTTATATGACATAACACTCATGACATAAGTCAGAGATCTGTTTATATGACATAACACTCATGAACTAAGTCAGAGATATGTTTATATGACATAACACTCATGAACTAAGTCAGAGATGTTTGTATGACATAACACTCATGACATAAGTCGGAGATCTGTTTATATGACATAACACTCATGACATATTAAGTCAAAGATCTGTTTATAACACTCATGACCTAAGTTAGAGATCTGTTTATATGACATAAAACTCATGACATAATCAGAGATCTGTTTATATGACATAACTCATGACATAATACTTGAGATATATATCGCAGGGGGAGGGGGTTCCTCACTCACTCAGATCCTGAAATCCCTGGCTTAAAAATATGAAATCCCGAGGACTTGAATTTAAAGAAATCTAAATCCTGACATCTTAAAATTCGAAAAAAGAATTCACGGATCTTGAAAGGATCAATATAAAAATCCCGAGCTTAAAATTACCCGGTCCTGTCGTCCCATAAAAGGTCCTGCCCCCTTCATATCTGGCATAACACTCTGTCACACAAGTCTGAGATCTCGATCTTTATCCAAAATGATACTCAGAGATATTTATATCTGGCATAATTCTCATGACACAATTCTGACATTCTATTTATAACTGATATGACACTGAGTTACACACAAGACATAAGCCTGATAGCTCTGCTTATATCTGACATTAAGTCAAATTTCTCTGTTCCAATCTGAAGACACACATAACACAAGTTTTAGCTTTCTTAAAAGCTGTGGACTGCTTTGCTCTATCCTAATTTAATGTAATTGGTGTGCATATGGTATTTTTAGAGAGTTGATTGATATAAAATGGATTTACTTTAAGGGTGTGCGTTATGAGTCTGCCTCTCTGGAGAATCATACTTACGTCCTTTCAAAATTATGGATTTTTTTACAGTTAAATTTTTAAGATTACATGTATTTTGTGAAATATTAAGTGTTTGGAACAGTAAATAATAACTATCCAATGGACCAATCTCCTGTGACCATCTGACACCTTAGTCTGCAGCTGTGTCTCAGAGATAGTGAAAGTCCTTTGGCAATAATAGGGTCACCGATTTGACACTTCACATGGTCCTTGTGAAAAAAACATATTACAGCTATATATATACATTAGGGACATTAGCTGTCCTTGATGTTAATGTATGGAATGAAACTTCAAACAAACTATTTACTTTTTACACTGATATACTTAATCAAAGTTTTCCTTCAAAATCTTTGACAAATTAATTTTTTTCTTATTGTGTAAACTTGCATCTAGAGGTAACAGTCTTAAATAGACAACCTTTAATGGAATAGAACTTAGCCTCACTTAAACTGACCAACCATTAAATGAGTTGTCAAAATTTACAAGGTATAAACAAAAGCGCAAGGAAATTATGCAAGAGATCAGAAGTTGAACAAGTTTATAAACAGAATAAAAAGTAACAATCTAATGAACTCACTCATACAAAAGTTTACAAAAATTTGGAATTAAAGAAGAGTCATATTCCATCATGAGAAGAACCAAGAATTTTTGTTGTCAAAGATATTTTCAGCACAAACAAAAAACAGAAGTAAAAAGTGCTGCCACAAAATTAAAGCATGTTAACCATATTTTGTTTTAATTAGGCAACAACCATTTTCTTATCTGGGGGGGGGGGGGGGGGGCTGGGATATTTTTGAAAAAAATATTTTGATGGCCTAGCTGACCGAAAAAAAAATTATATTTTGCACTGAAGCTGAAAAAAAATTTATGCTGTCACCTGCTTGAAAATTTTATTTTGCACTGCTGAATTTGAGAATGGTGAAACTAACAACAGACGAGACAGTGAAACAGCAGATTATAAACATCTGTCCAGTATACAGATTAAGCTAAGATTTCTATTTATAGATCTTTATACCTTATCACTTTTTGTATGTTCCTATAATAGTGTTTGATCCAGAAATATTTATAAGAATTCCAAATCTCCCGCATATATATGTTACTACTGTAAGACCATACTTAAAACTGCAACTATTATAAACATGAAATGGTCATTTTATAACAGGAATAGATATGGTATCATAAGCAGTCTTTTAAGATAGCCCTGATTGTGTATGACACAGACTTGTATACTGGTAGTATTTTCCGTTTGTATCATTCTTTATACCACTTTTTTAAATGGAATGTCAATTATCATAGTTGGAAACAGTGGATTTTATAAGTTGGAGCTACTCACTATTTGCCATTACATAGGGCAATGGTGGCCACTTCAATTGCAGTATTAAAATTTAAGGATACCTGTATGACGGACTCCGAGAATATCATAATGTAGAAAGTGGGCTAAAAAAACCAACTGAGACAACAGCCAATGCCAGGATATAGACAGAGCCATGCACTTTACATTTTACATCAATTAAAAAATTAAAATGAATTTTATGTTAATTTTATGGTTTTGTGAAAAAAAATTGTATTTCTGTTCCACATTATAGGAAAAAATATTTTGTCGGAGGAAGGTTCTGAAAAAAAAATTATGAACACAATAAAAATCCCAGCCCCCCCCCCCCCCCCCCCCCCCCCCCCAGATAACAAATGGTTGTTGCCTTACCATGCATTTCCTACAAAATGTAATTTATATAAAATTTGCTATTGTTGGCATGATAATTTGGTATTTTTATCAAAACCTGTAATTCAATATTTTTGATGCACACATTTTGATTTTATGATAAACCTGCCTTTAGAAACATGTACAAGATTAAATAATATGTCAAGTTTGGAAAATAGATGTTTACATGTGCGACATTTTCTGATTTCATGTCTACAAGTTGTAGTCTTAATAATGACAAATTACATGTGAGCTATTTTTGTTTTCTTTCTGCAACGAATGCACATAAAATTAGGTGAGATTTATATAATAATGTTTGTGTGGGTTTTTTCTTAGAAAGAGTGCATTTCCTTAATAAATCTCAGATGAAAAACAGTTATTAAGAAACATCTAATCAAAATTAACATGATTAAAGTTTAAACATTGGTTTGTTTTTGCTTGATGTAACCATTCAACTTTTCAACCAGTCAGACAAGCAAACATGTAAGTATGTATAAGCAATTCATTTATAAACATTAACTTAAAGCCTGGATTATCTATTTTCTCAGGTGAATTAAATGTAGGCAAAAAATGACCAGTGATGAATTGATTTTTAGGGAAAAACAACAGAACCAAATTTTAACACCTGAATGTAAAAATACATCTGAAGAATTCATTTACTGGAAACATTATAGTTTATCTATATATAGCATCATTTAGCTTTAAAAGATCACCCAAGACAATTCTGGACATGTGCATTTGCTGAAACTGGCTTAAGTTCCTTAATTTGGAATAATGCAAAAATTACCTGAAAATTTACAGAAAATGAACTGTAAAATGATATTTCATGTCAACAAGCCTATCAAAAATACCAGGATTATAAGTTTATACCCCAGAAACAAAAGGTATTGAGTGAGACCTACAACAAAACAGGTACACCCTTTTCCCCTACCTGCCTACATATATCTGTCCCCCCCCCCCCCCGAAATTGTCATACTATATGCAGGGAATAAGATGAACATTTTCTGTTAGTAGCATTTGCTAATCTTTTCTCCTGTACTATATGTAAGTTTTTTCACTTCAAATTTCTGATGCATACACAACAACTAGCAGTACTCATATCCTTCTGTAAGTAACAAATGTATTTATGTAACAAATGCTGTAACAAATGTATTTATGTAACAAATGCTGTAACAAATGTACTGTCTGACATCTTGTAATCATATGAAGTTATTACAATACAGTAATAAACCCATTCCAATTACAAATTCTACTTTATGCTATTATTGTAACCAAAGTTATATCTTAACTGTTCATTTAACTTCACCAAGATAATAAATTATTCTTATCATTTTTATCTTTTAGCATTATATATATATATACATCTATTAAAAGAAACGCATGAGTAAAAGTACTTCTGATGTGTAACATTTTAGCAAGCGTTAATAAAAATAACATACCTCAATTTACACCACAGAATACAATTAACACCTTAATATCACACTATAAATAACTTTACAGTAAATAACCCTTCTGTATGTCTTATTATTTCCCATCAGACACAGTTGACAAAATTATTTACCTTAGATCTAATATAAGAGGAATATGATGTCGATTGCGAAGGAAAAATTCCCCACATCTTTTACATTGCTATATCTCCGTGACCTGGTAAATAACAACACCACAGAATATTTCACTATTGATTGTTACTATTTTCCTCATCAGCTGTGTATGTCTCCGTTAGTATTAGCTGAATTCCTTAGCTTAAAGATGGTGTCCTGATGCAATCATACATAATTTAGTTCACTCAGCCATTGAGGACATTGACCTTAATAATATGGATCCATTTATATGTATTTTAACATCTATATCAGGATATTGTGAATATATATCCATGACGATATATAATTTATTACTGAATCTGTGAATTCTAGAAAAAAAGTGATAAAAGATTAAAAAAAAATCATTATTCGTTATGACTGATCTGAGTTCGAGAAATTGTAAATGCTAATTTAATCCTAGCGCTATATTTAATTTTCCCCTAACAAATTTGTATATAAACTCTATATAAGGGAGCAACCATTTAACTTCAAGGGAGAGGGGGATATGGTTTTTGTATGAGTCAGGATTTTTTTAAAGCTTTTATATAATAGCACTTTTTTTTTTTCCAAGCTTAATATCAATAAAAAAAAATTCTTCAAAATCTAATACTATAAGGTATGGGGGGACATCTGGAATGGATTAAGATAAATTTTTTTTGTCATTAGTGCTTGACCAAAACATTTTTTACTTCATCAAATTGGGGATCAGAATATAATTTTTTTTTTGGAAAAAAAACATACACATTCAGAGACACCTGGTGACATTGAAAAAATAATTGATTGTAACAAAATGTCACCTCGTCTTGAGAAACCATTGAATAGAGACTGCTAAATACAACAGCCACACAGATTAATTTTGTCATAGATGTCGCAAGGTGTCTCACAGGGTATGATCCATTAGGTAGCCATGAACCCAAGCTATAATGTAAGATCATAATAAAATGCATTGCAATAAATTATAACTAAAAAAATTACATGTTATTATGGTAAAAAACAACAAGACCAAAACAACCTTGAGAAAAAAAGATGCACAGATGAAAAGGAAAGGTGATTAATAATGCTATATATAGCTAATCATGATTAATGTCCTAACACCTAAGAATAAGTCAAAAGAGAAGGTGATATGCATTACTAGACAGATATTTAGTTAAAACCTTTCATCATGCATTATTATGCATTCAAATGATTTGAGAAAAAAAATCAGCCCAGATATTTTCTAAATCAACAAGTTTACCATAAAACACAAGAGATTTTTTTATTAAAAGATATATCCATTCTTAAAATAGATGATCTTTAAAATTTTCATATTTTTACAAATTTTCAAACCTTTGTACCAGAAACTTATACAAGAAAAACTGTTATTTAAGGCCATAAAAAGAATATAAATGTTTGCCCTAACTCTTAACCTACCCAGAAAAAAGCTGCCTACTCAAAATATTTTATTGCCTTGATTTGAAAAAGTTTTTTTTAATCAGATCGTCATGACTAAACATCTGACACTTAAATTTCTCTTTGTTGAAATAAAAAAGAGAAAATGCCTACCTTCCTACCGACTGTCTTCACCTTCTCAGGCTTCTGGTAGGGTTTGGGCAAACCAAAATATTTTTAAAGTTTGGCCTAAACTATATGAAAGTTCATTGACATCTTAAAATAGCTACTAAAGTATATTCAAACTCTTACATACTGACCGACTACTAGACTGATTAAATCAATAAATAGTGTAGGAAAGTATTTAATCCCTGCAACATTGAACACTGCATCAACCTGCCTTTTATAGTAGAAATTAAGTCCCTACAAACTTACCAAAAGGGCAAAATTAATATAAATAACTGGTAAGTAGACTTTCTGTTTCTGACAAACAAATAAATGTGGAAAGGGATTAATATAAGTTGTGATACATTAATATTGTTTCCCAATCTACTGTAAATAAATATGTTTATAATATTGTTTCCCAATCTACTGTAAATAAATATGTTTATAATATTGTTTCCCAATCTACTGTAAATAAATATGTTTAAACTAAATGAATTACTAGATAGACAAGCAAAGGCTGCTATAATATGATGTCTTAAGTTTTTTTAAATTTTTTTTATTTATTTTTTTTTGGTTGGAATGTACTGTGTTTTCATTTATTTTCTTGGGTACCAATTTTCGTGGATTGTGGAAAATTGATATATAATTTTGTGGTTTTGCATACAAACTGATAGAAAATTTGTACTTCTTTCAACATTTAAATTTGTTGTTCACCTGTACACTTGAAAATTTGTTGTTCACCTGTACACTTGAAAACCATGAAAATTGGTATCCAATGAATAATAATGACTCCACAGTAATTTTCCCAGGTATTGCCACAAGAAAATATTGCTTTGGGTACACAATCGGCCAACGAACCTTATAAAGCCATAAAAATGTAATGCTACATTTTTTTAGCATCAAGTCATACAGTTTCAAAGAAAGCAGCTGGTCCATTTGAACTAATTACACCCACTAAATTAGTTATAAGTGCAACCTTATGCTTTCACTAACAAAGACATTAATATTTATGCATTTATTCCCTATAATATGACCTTTATATAATATATATAGCTATAAAAAATTCCCTACAAATTCACCAAAATAGCAAGATTATTAATAATTGGTAACAAGACTTTTTGATTTTGACAGACAAATGAATGAATTGATAGGATAGATAGACAAGAAAAAGATGTGTCACTAAAGCTTTCTAATTTCTATTTTTATTTTTTGAAAGGGAGGTAATATTAATTTTGAGGAAAATATGTCCATGTTTCAAAATTCATATTGCAAATATCACAAGACATTTATTCATCTCTTCAAACAGTCTTCACGATGAACTGTTAAATCTAAAGAACCGGAGCTCAATTTTTGAAAATTTTTAGTTAGATTTTGTTGGCCTGTAGATATGATTTTTGCAGGCCCGAGAGTAATTTCACAAGTCTGGGCTGCCATTCAGCGTGAAGACTGTATAAATGAATTAACCAAAAAAAAATTCACAGCACTGTAAAATTGACTTCCTTCACCTGCTTCAGGTACACAAAAGGCCAAAAAACCTAAAGCCAGCTGGAAATGTATTTCTACTTTTTTTAATAATATAGGTCAAACATTATTTCAAGGTAAAAAAAAAAAGAAAGCAGCTGGTCCATTTCAACTTTAATACACCCACTAAAATAGTTATTAGTGCAACCAGGTTTCCCTAACAAAGAAATTAATATGCATTTTTTTTTCAATACATAGGACTTATTTATAAAAGCTATATAAAAAAAAAAAAAAAAAAAAAAAAAATTACAAATGTATCACAATTGCAGCTTCTATGATTTATTACAAAAAAAAATGTTTCCAACCATGACACTTTAAATTGCATTCATATTTCAATCAGTTTTTCACGTAAATTTAGTCAGATTATCTATAAATGAGTTCAGACAGCAAAAAATACCTTTAAAATATAAAATTAGATGTTAGATTAAACTTTTATAAAAATAGCTGTAAATTATAGTCTTTGGAATTGGGAATTAGACAAATTATTTGATTATGGAAGCATGAGTATATAATAGTGAATTATTTTGTAAAAAGGTAAAATTGTACTAAAAAATAGTTCCCAGGAAACTAACTATGCATTCAACTTGTAAGTTGAATATCACTTTGGTACAAGACTGGCTTCACTTTTATATTTAACTACCACAAACAGGACATAACTTTTCACTACAATTGAATTATTACAATTTAAGTATTATTTCAACATATGTTTGTTTTAAAATCGATATAATGCATAAATTAAAACTGCATGACGTCAGCATACATGCATTTGTAACATCTGAGAACAAAAATTAACTCCAAACAGATGATTTCAATCTTAAGAGAGAGATTTTATATACAAATTACTAAGGCAGCAATCTGTAAATTCAGAAACTATTGCGTGCATTTATCATTGCGATTTTAAGTCATTTTAGACTTAAATTTGCGATTTTAATATTTATGATTTTGAGGAAAATCCTTTTTAAATCAAATAAAATACATGTATTTCAAAATGCGATTTTAAATTATTGTGTTTACAACTCTGTGGCTTTTTTCGCAACAATAACAAGAATGTGTCCATAGTACACGAATGCCCCACTCGCACAATCATTTTCTATGTTCAGTGGACCGTGAAATTGGGGTCAAAACTTTAATTTGGAATTAAAATAAGAAAGATCATATCATAGGGAACATGTGTACTAAGTTTCAAGTTGATGTAACTTTAACTTCATCAAAAACTACCTTGACCAAAAACTTTAACCTGAACTTCGCACTATCATTTTCTATGTTCAGTGGACCATGAAATTGGGGTCAAAACTATAATTTGGCATTAAAATTAGGAAGATCATATCATGGGGAACAAGTGTACTAAGTTTCAAGTTGATTGGACTTCAACTTCTTCAAAAACTACCTTGACCAAAAACTTTAACCTGAAGCGGACGGACAAACGGAGGCACAGACGGACGGACGGATGGACGGACGAACGAACGGAGGCACAGACCAGAAAACATAATGCCCCTCTACTATAATAGGTGGGGCATAAAAATCTCGCAATAATTTCTGAATTTACAGTATATTGAACGTGACAAATCTTTCAGCATTAACATAATGTATGAAGTGTCACTAAATCTCAATTTTTTTCAATTCTTATTTTTATTCAAGGTACCAATATCTGACTTGTATTATCTAGATTACCACAGTATGTTCCGTTGTTGTGTATTTCTTTACTCTGCACCTAGGTTTTGAAATAGAAACAAGTGCCATTGGCAGTCATTCAGGGGTGTTTAGAATCACACATCTTTTTTAATATTTTTTTATTATAATTATCTGAGTGTTATGTGGTGTTCTTGGGAAAAGGAGCCCACCCTTTTCAAAATAGCTTGATCTTCGCTGGAGTGTTACTACAATGTTTCTGACATAAGACAGGAAAGTACATTAGGAAAATTTAAAAATAACTCATTTGTCATAGTTAAGTTCCATTACTGGCTAAAACAACCCTAACTGAGTTGTTTTTCATAACCGACAAGTATGATTGGCTTTGACTAAAATAAAGATCTTTATATTTATAACATTTACATGTCTTTTGGCAATCCTTCTTTTTTATGAAAAATAGTTGGATCCATTCTTTCAACCGTTATAAGTTTTAATGTCTAGCTAGAATGAGAACTATCTCCTTTGAATCAACTGCCTCAATCCCTGATCTCACTCAAAAGTAAATTAACAACAAAAATACAGAAAGAACACTGAGAAAAACCAACCAGGTGCTCCGCAGGGCGCAGCTTTATACGACCACAGAGGTCGAACCCTGAACAGTTGGGGCAAGTATGGACAAAACATTCAAGCGTGATACAGCTCTGAATTTGGATTGTGATCAAATTTTTGACATTACATGTTTTTTTTTTACACAAAACAAATGTCAAGATTTTACAAATCAATTAAAGATTTCTTCTTCAAACTTTTTAAATCTAAAATTAAATAGTTGACACAGCATAGGTTTCTGACACAGAATGAATGTGGTCTAATGAACTTAAAAGTTTGTTTTTTTTTTGCCTTTGAGCAATTCACTATGCTGTTGAATATTAATCCTCTCAAAAAAATGTTTGAAGAAATTTTCTTTTTATTTATGAAATCTGAACTGAGAAAAATTTAACCCCCCCACCCTTTTTTTTCACATCCCCGCTTCCCTTTTTCCAAAACTGATATTAATTCAAATTTCTAATGGAGTTTGCAACAATAACTACTCTTTTAAATACATCATAAAATATTAAAATGTAAAATAAAGTGCTTGTTATCACTGAATGGTAAAGATTGGTTGGTAGTAAAAGTGAATATACATTGTTTATTGTATAAAACAAAAAAAACTTCATCAGCAACATTTTATATTGGCAAATTTCCAATGAAGTTAGTTACATAAAGTTATTGGCAAATAAAAATAGAAAATGACATCATAGTCATGTCTGGCAAATGTCCAACATACATTATCTAAAAACATTTTAGATAAGATAAGGAAAAAAAGCTTCATCAGCAACATTTTATATTGGCAAATTTCCAATGAAGTTATTTACATAAAGTTATTGGCAAATAAAAATAGAAAATGACATCATAGTCATGTCTGGCAAATTTCCAACATATATTATCAACTACTATTCTATACAAAGAAAGATAACTCCAATTGAAAATTAATTGCTATTGCACAATATTGTGCAATTAGATATTTCTTGCTATTGTGCAATACTGTGCAATTGAAAATTTCTTGCTATTGCACAATACTTGATATGGAATCCTGATTTGGACCAACTTGAAAACTGGGCCCATAATCAAAAATCAAAATACATATTTAGATAAAGCATATCAAATAAGCCCAAGAATTTAATTTTTGTTAAAATCAAACTTAGTTTAATTTTGGACCCTTTGGACCTTAATGTAGACCAATTTGAAAACTGGACCAAAAATTAAGAATCTACATACACAGTTAGATTTGGCATATCAAAGAACCCCAATTATTCAATTTTTGATGAAAACAAACAAAGTTTAATTTTGGACCCCAATTTGGACTAACTTGAAAACTAGGCCAATAATTAAAAATCTAAGTACATTTTTAGATTCAGCATATCAAAGAACCCCAAGGATTTAATTTTTGTTAAAATCAAACTAAGTTTAATTTTGGACCCTGTGGACCTTAATGTAGACCAATTTGAAAACGGGACCAAAAATTAAGAATCTACATACATAGTTAGATTCGGCATATCAAAGAACCCCAATTATTCAATTTTTGATGAAATCACACAAAGTTCAATTTTGGACCCTTTGGGCCCCTTATTCCTAAACTGTTAGGACCAAAACTCCCAAAATCAAACCTAACCTTCCTTTTATGGTCATAAACCTTGTGTTTAAATTTCATAGATTTCTATTTACTTATACTAAAGTTATGGTGCAAAAACCAAGAATAATGCTTATTTGGGCCCTTTTTTGGCCCTTAATTCCTAAACTGTTGGAACCAAAACTCCCAAAATCAATCCCAACCTTCCTTTTGTGGTCATAAACCTTGTGTCAAAATTTCATAGATTTCTATTCACTTTTACTAAAGTTAGAGTGTGAA
Source organism: Mytilus galloprovincialis (assembly GCF_965363235.1). NCBI lineage: Eukaryota > Metazoa > Mollusca > Bivalvia > Mytilida > Mytilidae > Mytilus > Mytilus galloprovincialis. Next base: position 71,587,282 of record NC_134843.1, read on the forward strand.
AACTAAAAGTATTCGGACGACGACGACGACGACAATTAAAATTTTTGCGGTCGTATAAAAACTGAAAGTCCCCAATCAAATGGCAAAATCAAAGCTCAAACACATCAAAGGAAAGGAAACCAAATTTCATTTATAAAAGAGAATCTTCTTTTAATAATTTACTCATTGTATGTATGTTCCTCCCTAAGATCCATGGGTATTTTTAACTGATGCAGAGGACAAAACCAACAACAAACTAAGACTCATGGCTTAAAATATCTCCATTCTTTACCTTCCCTTTTTCTGAAATCAACAATTGTCTTTGTTTGTTTTTGCCTAAGAACTAACTGTTGTTAGATAAACAATATTTGCAGAAAAGAATGCTCCTCCAGGAAGTCTGGTATCTACTATACATTTTTCTTTAACAATCTAAATGATTATAAAGCTTGAAGAGAGTGACAATTTGAAGTGGTTGCATATGGAATAATTATGAAATTCTAGTATTGATAATAGTACCGTACTGTTTGACATCCCTGTTTTCAAATGTTGTATTAAGTTTAATGTACTGCTACAATGAGGCCTAAGAAATGACTCTTAAAGTGCACTCATTTTTATCCCCAAGCAATGAGTTACAAATATAAAAATATAAAATTTTACAATATTAGAAAGTAACATCAGTTTTGTTGATGAACTTAAGAAAGCAACATCAGTTTTGTTGATGAACTTAAGAAAGCAACATCAGTTTTGTTGATGAACTTAAGAAAGCAACATCAGTTTTGTTGATGAACTTAAGAAAGCGACATCAGTTTTGTTGATGAACTTTAGAAAGCAACATCAGTTTAGTTGATGAACTTTAGAAAGCAACATCAGTTTTGTTGATGAACTTAAGAAAGCGACATCAGTTTTGTTGATGAACTTTAGAAAGCAACATCAGTTTTGTTGATGAACTTTAGAAAGCAACATCAGTTTTGGTGATGAACTTTAAAAAGCAACATCAGTTTTGTTGACGAACTTAAGAAAGCAACATCAGTTTTGTTGATGAACTTTAGAAAGAAACATCAGTTTTGTTGATGAACTCAAGAAAGCAACATCAGTTTTGTTGATGAACTTAAGAAAGCAACATCAGTTTTGTTGATGAACTTTAGAAAGCAACATCAGTTTTGTTGATGAACTTTAGAAAGCAACATCAGTTTTGTTGATGAGTTGATGAACTTTAGAAAGCAACATCAGTTTTGTTGACGAACTTAAGAAAGCAACTACATCAGTTTTGTTAATGAACTTTAGAAAGCAACATCAGTTTTGTTGAACTTTAGAAAGCAATATCAGTTTTGTCGATGAACTTAAGAAAGCAACATCAGTTCTGTTGATGAACTTAAGAAAGCAACATCAGTTTTGTTGATGAACTTAAGAAAGCAACATCAGTTTTGTTGATGAACTTAAGAAAGCAACATCAGTTTTGTTGATGAACTTAAGAAAGCGACATCAGTTTTGTTGATGAACTTTAGAAAGCAACATCAGTTTAGTTGATGAACTTTAGAAAGCAACATCAGTTTTGTTGATGAACTTAAGAAAGCGACATCAGTTTTGTTGATGAACTTTAGAAAGCAACATCAGTTTTGTTGATGAACTTTAGAAAGCAACATCAGTTTTGGTGATGAACTTTAAAAAGCAACATCAGTTTTGTTGACGAACTTAAGAAAGCAACATCAGTTTTGTTGATGAACTTTAGAAAGAAACATCAGTTTTGTTGATGAACTCAAGAAAGCAACATCAGTTTTGTTGATGAACTTAAGAAAGCAACATCAGTTTTGTTGATGAACTTTAGAAAGCAACATCAGTTTTGTTGATGAACTTTAGAAAGCAACATCAGTTTTGTTGATGAGTTGATGAACTTTAGAAAGCAACATCAGTTTTGTTGACGAACTTAAGAAAGCAACTACATCAGTTTTGTTAATGAACTTTAGAAAGCAACATCAGTTTTGTTGAACTTTAGAAAGCAATATCAGTTTTGTCGATGAACTTAAGAAAGCAACATCAGTTCTGTTGATGAACTTTAGAAAGCAACATCAGTTTTGTTGATGAACTTTAGAAAGCAACATCAGTTTTGTTGATGAACTTTAGAAAGCAACATCAGTTTTGTTGATGAACTTTAGAAAGCAACATCAGTTTTGGTGATGAACTTTAAAAAGCAACATCAGTTTTGTTGACGAACTTAAGAAAGCAACATCAGTTTTGTTGATGAACTTTAGAAAGAAACATCAGTTTTGTTGATGAACTCAAGAAAGCAACATCAGTTTTGTTGATGAACTTAAGAAAGCAACATCAGTTTTGTTGATGAACTTTAGAAAGCAACATCAGTTTTGTTGATGAACTTTAGAAAGCAACATCAGTTTTGTTGATGAGTTGATGAACTTTAGAAAGCAACATCAGTTTTGTTGACGAACTTAAGAAAGCATCAGTTTTGTTGATGAACTTAAGAAAGCAACATCAGTTTTGTTGATGAACTTTAGAAAGCAACATCAGTTTTGTTGATGAACTTTAGAAAGCAACATCAGTTTTGTTGATGAACTTAAGAAAGCAACATCAGTTTTGTTGATGAACTTTTGAAAGCAACATCAGTTTTGTTGATGAGTTGATGAACTTTAGAAAGCAACATCAGTTTTGTTAATGAACTTTAGAAAGCAACATCAGTTTTGTTGATGAACTTAAGAAAGCAACATCAGTTTTGTTGATGAACTTTAGAAAGCATCAGTTTTGTTGATGAACTTAAGAAAGCGACATCAGTTTTGTTGATGAACTTTAGAAAACAACATCAGTTTTGTTGATGAACTTAAGAAAGCAACATCAGTTTTGTTGATGAACTTAAGAAAGCAACATCAGTTTTGTTGATGAACTTTAGAAAGCAACATCAGTTTTGTTGATGAACTTAAGAAAGCAACATCAGTTTTGTTGATGAGTTGATGATCTTCAGAAAGCAACAGCAGTTTTGTTGATGAACTTTAGAAAGCAACATCAGTTTTGTTTATGAGCTAGAAAGCAACAGCAATCTTTGTTGATGAGCAAAAAACAAACAGCATTTTTTTTTGTTGATGAGTTACAAACCAACAGCAGTTTTTTTTATGAGCTAGAAACCTTAAACAACAATTTTTGTTGATGAGCTAGAAACGTTAAACAGCAATTGTTTGTTGATGAATCTAAGAAACCAATAGCAATTTTAATTAGATGAGCTAGAAACCAACAGCATTTTTTGTTGATGAGAAGCATAGAAACAAACAACAATTTTTTGTTGATGAATCTAAGGGACGACATCAAAAGATCGATGTAGGATAAAAAACTTAAATCGAATAGTTTGGGGGTGGGGGGGTCAACATTGCTGCAAGTTTTGTTAATCTAAAATCGATTTTACATATATCAATATAGGTAAATCAATTTTTCCCAAATTAAGTTAAGAAGGGGGGTAGGGGGTCAGCGAAAAAAACTATGTGAATTAAGTTTTTTATCCTACATTGAACTTTTGATGTCGTCCCTAAGAAACCAATAGCTTCTTTTGTTGCTGAACTTGAAACCAACAGCATTTTTGTTGATGAGCTAGAAACCAAAAGCAATTTTAATTTGATGAGCTAGAAACCAACAGCAATTTTTGTTGCTGAGCTAGAAACCAACAGCAATTTTTGTTGATGAGCTAGAAACCAACAGCAATTTTTGTTGCTGAGCTAGAAACCAACAGCAATTTTAATTTGATGAGCTAGAAACCAACAGCAATTTTAATTAGATGAGCTAGAAACCAACAGCAATTTTTGTTGATGAGCTTAAGTAACCAACAGCAGGTTTTTGGGGAAATATTAAAATGTTTCTTTTAATCTAATAATAAACTGAAATTGTACATGATCTAACCAATTTCCTTGCAGTTGGTAAATTTTTTTTTTTTTATTTACTAAACCTGTTTTTAAAGAGCAGATGCTGAAGCCATAGTTAGTCACACAGAATTCAGGATTATAGTCAACTGGAGACAAAGCCATCTCTCATTCATGATTGATATCAAAAGTAATTGGTTCTAGACAAAATTAAACACAAATTGGCAAGGTACAAGCATTTTGGTTGAGACATGTCTAATTTCAATTATGAGGCCCCTCATGGGGGGGTCCTAGTAATCACATAATCACCATTTTTTTGCCAATATAATCACATAATCATTAAATATTTGCTTATCTTTAGTAATCAAATAATCATAAACTAAAAATACAGTCCTAGGTAATCAAATAATCATGAAATATTTGGCTTAATAATCAAATAATCATTAAAAAAACGGCCAAGTAATCACATAATCAAAAACCCCATGAGGGCCCTCAATTATAGTACACTAATATTCTCTACAGGCAGAATGTTACAGAAGTTTTAATGAAATTTACATTTAATCTAAATTATGCAATTTAGATTTAAACTGTCATTTTTTTTTTTTTATAATCATACTAAATTATTATAATCACAAAGAATGAATGCTCAAAAAAGGAATAAGAGCTTTTTACACTTGATTGGTTATATGCTGCACCATGATTAGAATTCACCTGGAAATCTGCACCTAATACAAGCTTCTGCTGCAGTTCTGTTGCATAAATTTGCAAGCATTGAGAACAAACACATCAAACCCATTTCTAAAGTAGAACTAAAATAAGAAGTACATTAGAACCTATAAAGACATCATCAATTTTCCACTTTTCTGACAATCAAAAATAGCACATAGCTTCAGTGGTTTATAATATTCATTCAAGGTATTGAAGTACACTTTGCCTTAATTGGATTATTGGTCACTATGGTAACATGACAATGTCTGAAAGTAAAAGTTTCAATCTTGTCCATATATAAATAGACAAGTTAATGATTGGAGAACAAGGAAGTAACAGAGATTTGAATTAGTTGATGAATGGTACACAGTTTAACAACATAATTTACTTTAAGGATGTCTGCTTGTCATGATTTGAAATTTTTGTCAGATTTTCGGGATCCTCTGGTTTTATCCATTTAAATGCTTTAAAAAAAATTTCCCCATGAACCCCTATTTTTCATTTGACACATTTTTTACTTGTATAACTATAAGCCATTTGTAAAAGTCTTATAAAATTTTATTTATTTTTTAATAGTATTTGAGACCTTTAACTGGTCAATGATAAAGCTATCGAAAAGCAAGAGAGAACATTTTCCCGCCAAAATTCCAATGGATGATATCTCGAAAACAAGCACATGAACCCCTATATTTTTTTTGCTTTTTTTATTCCTCAATTTATTCCCTTTCAATACATACTAGTTTTATGAAAAGTTATTTATTTTGAAACTGAGCAGCGAACATCCTTAATCAGGGGAAAACAAAAATTTACATTAGAATGTAATTTGCAAAGATGTAAGTAGTGTTGAGAAACACTAATGTTAAAATCTCAGGGCATTGATCACCATTGTCAATAAGAAGGCCAATGAGAAAAAAAACAAAAATTTACATTAGAACGTAATTTTCAGAGATATAAGTAGTGTTGAGAGGCACTAATGTTAAAATCTCAGGCAAAGCATTGATCAAAATTGTCAATAAGAAGGCCAATCACCTATTATTCTAACTGTCATGATGACATTGTAAGGCTTCCTGATAATTAGAGATGTTTACCACTCACATTTCCTATTATGGTTCTTACTGAATTTAAACTGCCTTGTTTAGCAACATAACAGTCGGATCGTGTTCACTACATCTATGGCTATCTTATTGTGAACATTTATATATATATGTTCAGCATAACAATAGTCCCAGGAAACTTTGTTATAAACAATTCCATTATAACTGTCTTCTCCTGTGGGAACAAATATCCTTTACCATTTATTCCGTAATGATCAAAACTGTAATATTTGTTCCAGCATGAACAGATACAGTAATATACAGAAAAGAGAGGCAAAGATACCAAAAACACAATCAAATCAATTATAATTTTGGTAAGCAAGAGGTATTAATGACTGATTAATTTTTGGTGTTTAACTTACTATGAGAACTATTGACATTGGTCTATATAGCTATAGTACATCTATACTATCTTCATATTAATGCTCTAATTCTATATTTCTTACAGTTGCAAAACATTTTATGAGGATCTAGATTTTAGTAAAATATTTTGGTAAAATCTGACAGAGACCAGAATATTTTTTAGTACTAATATATGCAAAGAAGGGGTAATAAAGTTATGCAATGAAAAGAAGGATTACAAGGTTTACCTGTCTTCCATTTGTTGAAATCTTTTACTTTATTTATGTATTCATTAAATCTTTCTTTCTGAATGCCAACTCTTATAATATACAAATATATAAATGAATAAAAGAATAGAGATCAAATACCGACCCCCCTCATTGCACATATTTCATCTGTTCAAGGGCAATTATTCACTCAGCTTTGTTTTTCAAAATTTTAGAAATATCTTAGAGAAATGAAGGCTTGACAGAAAATGCAATGCAACTTTACGTATAATTAATATTTCCAAGGGGCATAACTCTTTTAAAAATATTTCATCAACCCTTTTACTGATATTCAAATTTGACATAAAGATTGACATCTTGTTTAAGAATATATAGAATTCTTATAGTTCTTGATTCAAAGGCAAAAAATGTTACATACATATATCTATAATACTAAAATTACGAGGTCCAATTTGTCAGCCGTCATCACGTAAAAACGACGAATCAAAGAATTCAACTTTATATACAACTTATATAGTACAAAGGTGTAGATTAAAAATTACACCACTCCAGGCCCTTTTGTTTTCCACGTAATTAATATTGCCAATAATTAGGAAGTTCCGGGTCGAGTTCGATACCGATACCAATAGTATAATCACCTGTTACCTATTACCTTATCTGTACGTTCCGCATCTGACAGGCGCACCCCCAAACGGTGTATTCAGGATTAATATGCTATATACACGGGTCATAATCACAGGGTTGACACTACTAAATTGTCAAATTGTTACCTATTGTAGTATTTTAATCCGTAAGACTTTCTAAGATAACAATACGAATACTAAAAATCTGGACTAAAAATAAGTTTCAGCTTGTTAGCGGGCATGACGTAAAACAGCGAATCAAAGAATTCAACTTTATTTATAACTAATATAGGACAATGCTGTTGATTAAAAAATACTCCATTCCAGGACCTTTTGTTTTCCAAATAATTAATATTACCAATAATTGATAAGTTCCAGTTCGACGGGTTCAAACAGAAAGATTTGAAAGCAGAGAAAATTGTGTATCTTATAATCGGCATGACTTTATCAGATGACAGTACTAATACTAAAATAAGGCTTGCGCATAGTTATATACTTTAATTCAGTCACGGACCCGCGATATCACGGGTGTGTTCTAGTATATATATATATATATGTTAATATGTTACATGTAGCTTCTAGCGTTACATGTCTAATACAGAAAAAAAAGTAAACCAATGTCATTGACTTTACTGAAAGCCTTCATGTCACAAAGATATTTTAAGATATCTGATTAAATGCTAATCCCCTCAACAGAGATTGGAAAAAAATCTGATAAGACTGTAAGTTTTTACTGACACAAAGCTGATCAAAAATCAATATTTAATGAGGAATCCTATGATCTGCCTTAATTCATCAGCCATTAATATAATCAGCTACTGACTTAGGAAAATTACTTACAAGGTAATTTAATGCAGCTAATAGAAATAAGTTTAAAGTCAAAATCAGTTTTAATTTTAATCCTTCGGTTGCACTGATTAGATTTACAGAAGACTTATCAATATTCGACATCCTTGTTAGAAGAAGAGCTTACTCAATAACCTTGCATAGTTTGACTGATTTTTAAAACCAGACATTGACAGCAAAAATCTGGTACATTTATTCGTTTTGTACATATGTACTTCCTATTGATTTATAAGAAAGAAATGAAGCATTTCATTTACATTGATTTTGATTAATCAATGGATAATATGATATTGAAATGTAAAGCATTGCCTTATCATATAATGAATATGCTGAGCTGGCTGGTAGTAATTCAATATATATGCAAATTCAACAAAAAAAAACAACATTTTTCATTTAAAAAAGAACTTTGTGTTTAATCATTTAAAAATTTGTTTCGTACTACTCAAAAATACAGAATCACTTGAGTGCAGCATTGATGTACCAGTATATGTATATAAGTTTAAAGTACATATACATAGGCGGATCCAGGGGGGGCCTGGGGGGCCCGGGCCCCCCCTTTTGTGGGAAAAATTTGGTTGATTATATAGGGAATCATTGAAGCATGACTGGAGTGGGCCCCCTCTTAGGTCAGTCAGCGGGCCCCCCCTTAGGAAAAGTTCTGGATCCGCCACTGATATTATTAAAGCACCTTAGATCTACTTATTTTTCATATTCAAAACAAATGATGCACTATTAATATTCAAGTACAGGAGCACTTACATCATTGTACATTACAAGCATTATAATTTATTGCCTTCACAGGTGGGCTTCGCCTTGTGGAAGTGTGTCTTCTCAGAAAGTGCGGGAGGACTTGGGTTACCCTAACAAAGTCGAACTAAAGATTTAAAAGTTTTTTGACATATGCTGCTTTTCTGCTAAGCATGCAGCAATTATAAGTTAGAGCAAATATTGGTAGGCTACTAATATATATTAAAGTTTTTAGAAAGGTTACTATTAATATTTACTGCTTTTCTGCTAAGCATGCAGAAATTATAAGTAAGAGCAAATATTGGAAGGCTCCTAGTCAGAATTACTAATGTATGAAAGTATTTTGAAAGGTATTTGTTGCTTTTCTGCTAAGCATGCAGCAATTATAAGTTCAAGCAAATATTGGAAGGCTCCGAGTCAGAATAACTGGTCATTAAGTAGCCATCAATCACTATCATCATGTAAATTTACACTCCCTTTTTACCACTTACTCTGTTTAACTCAGTGGTGTCAGGGTTGCGTGCTTGTCTTGAGTGCAGGATGTTGTGGGTCCATACCCCAACTAGGTCAAACCAAAGACTTCTAAGTCAGTGGCTTAATATTGTTGGCATTTTTTAAAACTACCTCTACCCTTTTTATTATGAAAATATGTGTCATTTTCATCAAATTGGGAAATTTAAAATGAACCACAAATTTGACTGAAACTTCAATTTAAAGACCCCTTTCATGAGTCAACCCCTGCTTTGAAATAAGACCCCTTTTTATCAGTGATTACACATAAAAAGACCCTCAAATCTGCACAAATAGTCATTTTAGGCATGAAAAATGTTTAAATGAGTGTTTTTCAGTTTAAATTAATACACATTTACTACTGAGACTGCACTGTTCAGAGGCGGATTTAGGGGGGGGGGGCCAGGCCCCCCCTTTTTGGGAAAAAATTTGGTTGCTTTTATAGGGAATCATTGAAGCGTGACTGGAGCGGGCCCCCTCTTAGGTCAGTCAGTGGGCCCCCACTTATGAAAATTTCTGGATCCGCCACTGCTGTTTGGGAAAAAAGTTGTCTTTTTGAGAATAATATTAAGCCATTTTTTTTTCAAATTGGGATTCTTCTCTAGGGGGAAAAGCCTTTATTCTCCACTAATTCAAGGCAAACAATATCACTGTAAGTGCATACAGCATCAGAATGTTAGTTCTTAATATTGCATTACATGTACTCCCTCAGTCGCATTGTTCACATTAGTACAAACCTTGCAATAATTTATGAATTTATAGTACCAATAACAATTGCTTGTCTCATAAATTATAAATAAAAGGAGAAAGAAAGAGACAACAACTAATTGACCAAAATATAAACCAGAAGACATCTAGAGGGCAGCATACAGTCCATATGATATATACCTTAAGATCTATTTCTTACTTTTTAACATATCTGTTTTATTATCGTCCCCCAACAGCCTTTTTTTCTCTTTAAACATCAGGGTTGATAATATAAACAAAGGTCCAGTACCCCATAAATTCTGTTTGTAGAAGCAATGTGGATATCAGAAAATCTTCACTTACTATCAAGTACTGGCCAGGGCTACTGGATTCAGTTTTTCCCAGAGTCCAACTGTCTAATTATTTATGATAAAAGGAGCTATTTGCTTCCCTATAAATGATAATACTGTAAATCATTATCAAGACAACAACTTTCACCTAAGAAGATAAAATGTGGCAACCAAACAAAAGTTTGAGTTGCAAACGACCAGAACTGACTAAATATGGCACTATAAAGTATAAACGGAAATCTTGAAAATCAGAAGCAATCTATCTTGATTAAGTTAAGTCATTCATGATGCATTTTAAATCACTCGTTACAAGGGATAATTAACAAAATAACAAAGATCGATTTCACAGAGGTTGATAATATATGGAACTCTATTCTATTGCAAAAATACAACATGAAATATGGTAGAATTTTCAAACGAAACAGCAAAAAAATTGCATTTTGAAAAATTCTAGTTTTCTGAATTTTCCACTGACAAATATCATTAGATTCATTTAATACTCCCCCATGATTCCTCCAAATTGACACAGAAAGTTACCAAATTAACAGGAATAACTGATAAAATGAATGATAAAATTTTAAAAGATTTTTCATTAAGAACTTGGTGTATAAGATGAAAAATTGATTTTTAAGACCACTAACTATAAACAGTAACTGTTAAATATGGGTTGTACGACCATTTTACGACACATGATCAAACTGTGTCTAACCATGGAAATGATGTAATTAGAAAAAAGATGATATAATATAAAACTATATTTAGTAAATATATATTTGTTACAGTGAATTTGTATAATCGGGGATTATGTAGAATCACTAAAAACATTAGTGATTATATAGATTCCCTGAAAATGACCAGTGATTCTATATAATCACTGATAATTTTAATTATTATTCTACAACTTCCCTAATATGATTTCAGGGATTATCAATAATTAAAAGCTTCAAAGATGATATCTCAAACCAATTACACAAGTGGTTCCAGCAAGGATTTTTATAGTCTTACTATACAAATCCTTGGTTCCAGGAAAGGGAGATCCCAAAAAACTAATGGTCAATATTCACGATAAGGCTGAAGAAGGATATCACCTTGCTATATAGCATGGAATCCTGCTGGGATCTTTAATACAGGAAATCAGTTTGAGGTTGCTGATTACCCTTCATTGGTACAATTTGTACCTTCAGATGTTTGTGCTGAAAACTCTATTTCTCTGAGACGTGCCGTAAAATCTGATTTGATGTGGAGGACAAGGTTTTTTTAATGTTGATATCATTATGCAATTTAATATTTTCATACTGACTTCATCAACCCGCCCGTATGGGCTCGCTTGATATTATTAATACTAATACAGTCAATATCAAAAAGGGCTCGCTTGATATTATTACTGATAAAGTCAGTATTAAAAACAAAACATCAATTATTCCATATATATTTTGCTTATCATTTAATCATCTTGTGCTTATCATTTGATTATTTTGTGTATAACATTTCAATATTTTTGTGTCTTTCATATTAATAAATTATGCCTAACGTTTTACAATATTAAGGTTATTATTATGATATATTAAGGTTATATATATATAACTTAAGATATTTCAATATGTTATATGTTTTAGTATTATTTCAGTTATTCTGTATAATCCCTGACGTTTTTTCTAGTGATTATACATAATCCCTGAAAGTTTTAGGGATTCTACATAATCCCTGATTATACAAATTCACTGTAACATATATACAAATGGAAGGGTTACATATTCAGTTTAACCAAGTGTATCTACAGAATTTTAATTCATTTCATACTCATGTACAAGTATATATATAGATTATTGACTTTTCAAATTGTTTCACAATATGACACATTTAATATATGCATAAATTAACTCAACTTGTTGTTTTCCTAAATAAAAATCTTGTACTTATATTCTCAAATAATCATTAAATTTACAAGTACTTCAGAACGTCACTAAGGGTTTATTTCAATTTAAACTAAGGAAGTCAAAAAATTAATACAGCATTAACTCTTTAATGGGGAACAAGATAAAAACAAGACACTTCAAAAGACTTTTGAAATTACAAATTTGTGAACCCATTTGAGGAAAAAATCTTTCTGATAGTTGCTGATATCAATAATCATTATTTATTTTTTCATTGTTTTTTTAAAGTCATGGTTATAGACCTTAATAAATATTTAAAGACTATTTTTTGGGGCTGCAGAATTTAATTAATTCTGTGGTATACATGTACATATATTTTATGTAGATTAATCAAGTAATTCATCACCTGTTTTTTCATAGGCTTTATTTAGAAACAAAATATCTTTAGGGACATATGACCTGCCGCATAGGTTATAGGTTATCAATGTTTTATCATCATCCACAGAATTATACAATCAGTCTGCACCAAAAACTTTTTCAACTACTAGTCGAAGACCAATATTCTGAAATTTTTCTTATTGGTCAAATCAAAGTTTTTCAAAATCTTACTAGTCCGAATGAATTTTTACTAGTCTGGGGCATCGGACTAGTTGCTAACCGTGCAGACTGTACAATTAGAAAAAGTACAAGAAATACATTGTAGGTTCAGTAACAAAACTTTAACAGAATTTTTCTACTAAACTGAAAACCCAAAACATCAGAAAAATAGTATGGTCACATACTGATCAAAAGTTAGCATGGTTAAGACTATTCAGTTTTATAGTATACAGGTGCAACATCAAGAGCAGAATCTGCTATCACTCTGGATCACCTGCGATGACCTCAAATTTTTGGTGGGGTTCTTGTTGTGCAGTCTTTAGTTTTCTATGTTGTGGTTTCTAAAGCCATGTGATTACCTTATATCATTTCCATATGTCAATTAGTGGACAACAAGTCACAAACTTATTCATTAGTCTTAGAGTCTAGTGTCAATTGTACAGTTTGATACATAAGCTTCTCAAGAGGAAAGAAAGCTACCACTCACTACCCACTGATGTTTTATGAACACTGACTAGAATAGATATAAGTAGATGTTGTATGAGTGCCAATGAGACAACTCTCCATCCAAGTCACAATTTATAACAGTAAACCATCATAGGTCAAGGTACGGCCTTCAAAACAGAGCTTTGGCTCACACCAAACAGCAAGCTATTTTAAAGGGACCCAAAAATTACTAGTGTAAAACCATTCAAACATGAAAACCAACGGTCTAATCTATATAAAAACGAGAAATGAGAAACACTAATGAACCACATAAAAAGATGACAACCACTGAACATCAGATTCCTGACTGAGGACAGGTGCAAACAATTGCAGCGGGATTAAACGTTTTAATGGTACCAAAAGGCCTTATAATATAAAACTTGAACACTAGAATGGAAAAATGAGGTCATCATTTTATGACAAAGATTAGGTGCTCTGGGTGTGATGAAAACTGCTTAGATGAGTTAGATCTCTCCAGTCAGAAACCAGTGGAATGGAAAAATGAGGTCATTAACACAGCTAAGATGCTCCAGGTGAGATGAAAACTGTTTCTCTGTAGTCATTAATGAGTGTTTCTCTCAAGTATTTCACATGACAGTGATAGCAAGCCAAGTATATTTGTGTATATTAGTAATGCCATTAAAGAGTACAGGCTTGACCTAAGACATGTCATTATAGTTTACCAGAGTGACCTTAGATGTGTCATTATAGTTTACAAGAATCATTGACATAAGACCTGTGATTAGAGTTTACAAGAATGACTTAAGACATGTCATTATAGTTTACAAGAATGACCTAAGACATGTCATTATAGTTTACAAGAGTGACCTAAGACATGTCATTATAGTTTACAAGAATCATTGACATAAGACCTGTGATTAGAGTTTACAAGAATGACTTAAGACATGTCATTATAGTTTACAAGAATGACCTAAGACATGTCATTATAGTTTACAAGAGTGACCTAAGACATGTCATTATAGTTTACAAGAGTGACCTAAGACATGTCATTAGAGTTTACAAGAGTGACCTAAGACATGTCATTATAGTTTACAAGAATGACCTAAGACATGACATTATAGTTTACAAGAGTGACCTAAGACATGTCATTATAGTTTACAAGAGTGACCTAAGACCTGTCATTAGAGTTTATAAGAGTGACCTAAGACATGTCATTACAGTTTAGTGACACAGGACTTAGAGGATGTAAAAGGGGTGCTACAAGGAAAATTTGTACAATTCTTGATCAAAAATTGAAAATGTTCAACAAATAGTATATATACCTTTCTATACACTAATTAACAATTAAAAACATATTCTATGAGGTACTGCTCACTAGATTATATTCCTGCTCTTGCTTTTGAGTAAAAGAATGTGAAAAAAGAAAAACAGTTACGAGTAAGCAGAAATCAAGGACTAGCTTTGACTCCAATAAAAAAGCCACACAATTTCATTTTCTGATTTTGTTTTATATCCACAAAGGGAAGAAGATAAGTTACATTCACTTTTTATGATTTTTCATGCTTTATAAATGTTTCACGCATTATGGCTACTCGTTACATATTGTAATATGAGGCTTGGTACCAAATATAAAGAAGCTTTAATTTGCCCTGCAGTCACTGAGAAAAAAAATGTTTAATTCTGCTATTGAACTCAAATGTTATATAGGAATCATTTCAATCTTTCTGTTCATTGAATTAAAAATAGAGTCCATCACAATTTGAAGTTTTGATTTTTATGAGACGGGTAACGACAAGTGCAAAGAGGTTAACATTAGGTGGTTGGGGAAACCAGAACCACACAATACATCTTCATTTGGCCTAATTGCATTAATGTCAAAAGAATCAGCATACACATACATCATGTGCATGTATGCAGCAAACATTAAGTAGATAAGTGACAGATCTTAAACTGTTTCAATCAGTTATATATTAAACTTCACATTTAATTCTGAAATCTGCATGTCAAGGGCGTAGGGACATCATGTTAGATAATGCAACATAAATGCAAGTTAAATACATGTACATAATTATCATATCATAAACACATTGAAATATCAATCATACAACATTCTGAACATTAATATTGTAAAGTTTAAATCGGACATGACCCAAGGATAAGAACCAATACACTGCGTGTCTCAAAGTAATAGACCACTTTCGAGTTCATCCGTCACCGGAAAAAACTCGTCAATTATACACGCCTTTGTGAGATCATTTACCAGATGGCGGGGCTCGCCTGTATCCCTGCACTATAAACGTTCATCAAGCGTCTAAGTGATCGTCATTGACGGATTGTGTAGGATAAACTAGAAATAAAGTTTGTTCAGTAGGTACTAAATCAAAATTCCCTAATGACAGCTGTGCAGATTGTCAATTATGAGAATTTAATTTGCCGAAAAATTCGTGCAATATAGCTTTTATAGTTTTTCAACCACTCGCTCAACATGGAAAAAAGTAAAATCACAAAAATACTGAACTCAGAGGAAAATCAATTCGGAAAGTCCATAATCACATGGCAAAATCAAATAACAAAACGCATCAAAAACGAATGGACAAGAACTGTCATATTCCTGACTTGGTACAGGCATTTTCAAATGTAGAAAATGGTGGATTGAACCTGGTTTTATAGCTAGCTAAACCTCTCACTTGTATGACAGTCGCATCAAATTCCACTATATTGTCACCGATGCGTGAACAAAACAAACAGACATAATAGGTAAAAATGTCAAAAATAGGGGTACAGCAGTCAACATTGTGTTATCATCTTAATCACTATAAAAACAACAAATGTAACGAAGAAGCACAAAAAGGCATACATCAAATTAACATTCTAATTTTGATTATATTGGAAACGGAAGTGACGACGCACCTAAACGCACGAGTGATGTTCACTAAAACCAAAGGTTTTGACAGAAATGCATCGAACTCGAAAGTTGTCTATTGTGTTCTTCCTAACAGAATTAAGTTCCTCTGAAAACATTGAAAACAAATGCTATATCTGTTTCTGTCTGAACAAATAGTGTATACCCTTTATCCTGTAAGGACTTAATGCTATAATATTTTCTAAAGTTTACATAATATTCCAGAATAATTCTTCCCTTTGGAACTGATATTATATAAAAACTTCAATCCCATGACACATGCAAGTAGTATGGATATTTATAATGCAATGGTTTATCAAACATCAATGAGTCATGCATATCACAGCCTTCTCATTCTTAACCCTTTCCTCCATAATGACGCCTTTTGATGCCACCCCCTTTTCTCCATAATGACGCCTTTCGAAGCCTGTGTAGTCCCTAAGTCGAAACGTATTGCCTACGAAAAAACTTTATCAGACTTAGAAAAAAAAAATTATATCTTATATAAAAAGGATATTCATGAGTATAACTGACTGGAATTTCATTGATGAAATATTTGTTTTCACAATACATTAATACTTTGAACCTGATGATATTTTTTTTATTGAAAAAAAATCCTATGCAAATCAAGTGTTTTAAAAAATCCATGGAGGAAATCATTGAAATTTTGCATATTTTATAGAAAATTTATAACTGGGAAAAATGTTTTAACAATCCATATACACATGCAGCCAGAGGGGTCTGACTAACACCACCCTCTTTTCAAAAAAACAAGAGTGCACACGCTGAAATGTCTCGCCTTCTATACTAATCATTGATATTATGTTGATAGTCCTAAGTATAAAGCTAAGCTTTATTACAACTGTCACATAAACTTAACATTAACCAAGATAACTAAACAAAGACCAATGAACCTTGAAAATGAGGTCAAGGTCAGATGAACCATACCAGACAGACATGTACAGCTAACAATGCTTCTATACAACATATATAGTTGACCCATTACTTATAGTTTAAGAAAAATAGATCAAAACACAAAAACTTAACACTGTGCAATGAACCGTGAAATGAGGTCAAAGTCAAATAAAACCTGCGCGACTGACATAAAGATCATAAAATATTTCCATACACCAAATATAGTTGACCTATGGCATATAGTATTAGATAAAAAGACCAACTCAAAAACTTAACTTTGACCACTGAACCATGAAAAGAGGTCAAGGTCACATGACATCTGCCCGCTAGACATGTACACCTTACAATCATTCCATACAACAAATATAGTAGACCTATTGCATATAGTATGAGAAAAACAGACCAAAACACAAAAATTTAACTAAAACCACTGAACCATGAAAATGAGGTCAAGGTCAGATGACACCTGCCAGTTGGACATGTACACCTTACAGTCCTTCCATACACTGAATATACTAGCCCTATTGCTTATAGTATCTGAGATATGGACTTGACCACCAAAACTTAACCTTGTTCACTGATCCATGAAATGAGGTCGAGGTCAAGTGAAAACTATCTGACAGACATGAGGACCTTGCAAGGTACGCATATATCAAATATAGTTATCCTATTACCGGTACTTATAATAAGAGAGAATTCAACATTACAAAAAATTTGAACTTTTTTTCAAGTGGTCACTGAACCATGAAAATGAGGTCAAGGACATTGGACATATGACTGACAGAAACTTCGTAACATGAAGCATCTATATACAAAGTATGAAGCATCCAGGTCTTCCACCTTCTAAAATATAAAGCTTTTAAGAAGTGAGCTAACGCCGCCGCCGCCACTACCAGATCACTATCCCTATGTCAAGCTTTCTGCAACAAAAGTTGCAGGCTCGACAAAAATACTAGAAGACTATTAACATTGAGATTTAGACCGTTGTTTGATTGATTGATTGATTCTTCGTGTCTTACCACTACTTTTAAGCACCACTTTTGGGCTATTATGCGGCAGCCAGTTTTTACTGGTGGAGGAAGCCAGAGTACCTAGAGACAATGACCGACCTTCAATAGGGAAACTGACAACCCTAGTCAATAAAGATTGGAGTAGAGTGCACCCACAGAGCAGGGTTTATACTCACAACATCAGTGTTGACTGGCTTGTGATTACAGTAGTAACTAAATTGTACTTAGACATCTCAGACACCTAGGCCCAAACTGGTGTTTGACTCATAACAATAAATTACTGATAATAATTCTTTATCTAACACAATCAGCTACCACAACTAATCTTTCCTGTGTCCCTCATATATGAAATTTAAAAAAAAAAGGACTTCAACACATATTCAATCTTTTAGTTCAATTGTCAACTATCAAAGTCAGAAATTAAGACCCCTAATTCTCCTCTTGGAGACATCCTGACTATGGGACAGCAGTAATAGTCTGATTAATATCAAACCTCTCAGCTCGCTGTTTCTGATATATATATGGCATGGATAAATAATGATAGCAAGTTCAGAGATTTGATTTTTATCAGACTAGCAGCTACTAGGCAGGTAAAACACTTTACAAAAGTTCTGCGACTTCATTACTGCTTGAAAAGAGATATATACTATCACAGTATCAGTGGAAAATTCAGAAGAGTCGAAGTTTGTGTTTAATAGAATGGTCAAATGTGCATGCAGCTCATGTGGACAATGGGAGATAACTCCAAAATCACAATGATTTCAAATGGAAATAATTTGTAGCCTTGAAAAAAAACATGTATTTTAAACATAATCCTACTAAAAACAGATTATTTGGTATAAAAAAAAATGTTTTTAACTAATATGTGTATCAAAAGCAGTATTGTGAATTGATGCCAACTTTAGTTAATTCGTGCTTAATAAAGCCACATGTAAAAAATTTAAACACCTTAAAGTTACATTGCAAATGAAATTTTATAAACCTGTTATGAATAGTTTCTATGCTCAAAATTATACTATTGTCAACTTAATTGGTTTCCAAAGCCTTAAGTTAAGGTAGTGCACAAAAATACCTTATTTTCATTTATTTTTTTCAGTAAAATTTTGATCTTTGACCATAAAATTTTAATTGTCCACTGAGCGACGAATTAACCAGTGTCCAGTGATCCATCAAGCCCTTTTAAGTTTAATAAACTCTATGGTTGTTATTATAAATAATCTGGGTATTTAATTTCTTTATACCCTTCAACTTACTAAAGGTAATATATAAATGTATGTACTTCTAAAATGTCATGGCACATACACAAACTCTTCATTAAAAAGATATTTGTTACAACATACTACATGTAGCATACATATACATGTACTGACAGAATAGCAAAAATATAATTACTGTGAATTCATTAATACAGTCTGATTAGAATAAAACCTCTCAGTGCTCTGTTTCTGATATGTGGCATGGATAAGTAATGATAGCAAGTGAGAGGTTTGGTTTTTATCAGATTGGCAGGAGCAAGACAGCCAAACACTTTACAACACTTCTGTAATATCATTGCTACTGGAAAAGAGATGTTTAATATCAATATTCCTCTTTTGCAGAAAATTCATCACAGAAGAGACAAAAAATGTGTGTTTGCTGAAATGGTCAAATGTGCATTGCAGCAACATGTGGACAAAAGGAGATAACTCCAAAATCATGTTATTGATTTCAAATGGAAATATTTTTTACCCTTGAAGAAAACCATGCATTTTAAACATAATCCTACTATTATAAACAGATTATTTGGTATAAAATTGTTCGTTATTGTCCATATATGAATATATGTGTATCAAAAACAGTATTGTGAATGGATGTTAATTTCAGTTTAAAAATTCGTGCTTAATATAGCCACATTTAGAAAATGTAGTATTGAATTCTAAACACCTTAAAGTTACATTGCAAATGAAATTTTATAAACCTGTAATGAATAGTTTCTATGCTCAAATTATACACTTGTCAACATAATTGGTTTCCAAAGCCTTAAGGTACAGTTGTATTGCTGGGATGAAAACTAGCAGGGGCTCAGTAACCTAATTTTTTTCCCATGCTTTTAGTTAATCATTTTAAACAGCTAGAAGTTTACCAAAATTATGGACTAAGGTAGTACAAATGTACCTTATTTTCATTTTTTTTCACATTAAATTATTGATCTTTGATCATACAATTATATTAATTGTCCACTGAGCGACTAATTAACCAGTGTCCAGTGATCCATCCAGCCCTTTTAAGTTAAATAAACTCTGAGGTTGCTATTATAAATAATCTGGGTATTAAATTTCTTTATATCCTTCAACTTACTTCAGGATATTTATAAATGTATGTACCTCTAAAATGTCATGGTGCATAAACAAACTCTTCATTCAAAAGACATTTGTTACAACATACTACATGTACATGTACAAATGTAGCATACATGTACTGACAGAATAGCGAAAATATAATTACTGTGAATTCATTATTATTCGTTGGATACCAATTTTCATGGATTTCTTTGGTGCAGGTGAACCGAAAATTTAAATGTTCCACAAATCACTTATTTTCTATAAGGTTGTATACAGATTTTGGCAAAACCAAGAAATAACGTATAAGGTTTCCTCATTCCACGAATATTGGTTCCTACAAAATTAAATGACTCCTCAGTACTTCATTTTTATAAAATATTTCAAGTTCACAGAGAACTAAAGAAGAAATAAATTTAACTCTAAAAAAAATATAAATACATTCAAACAGACAACAAATCAAATACAAAGTAAACAAGAAAAATTACCACTGTCTTTTGACATGTGTTTTACAATGACTACTTTGTTTTATATAGAAGCAAACTCTTTTCAATTATTCCTAAGTTGCCATTACATACATGTATATATATTGGTTAAAATCAAAAACTGTACTTAGGATCGATATTGTCAGACATATAATCTGCAAATTCATCATTTTTTTTTAACAATTTATGATATTGACATATATATATATATCCAATCATCAGTGTTCTCCCCATAATAATGTGATGCTATATTTTTTGAATATGTGATGCTATCTGAATTGGTTTTCTTATAGATAATTGTTATGGATGTGATGCTATAGTTTTTAGAAACAAGATGGTATTTTAAATTTCCCTGTTTACCAGAATGGTATATGAAATGTCTAGGGATAACACTGTATCTCAATGCTTAAATGGCCAGCCAGCAACCAAGGTTTGTATAATAAATATCCAACCTTGTTAGGATTTCTTCTATAGACCAATAAAATGTATACAAAAAGTAAGTGTCAGCCCAGTCCAGAGATGTTTGCGTAAAAAAATATTTTCAATCAAAAAATAAACTACTTGACATGCTTGATGTAACAACAGGAAGGAAATAATAATAAGTAAAAGTTTAATATGTTCATCAATCTAGACTAAAAAAAATACACAGAAAAGGTGTATGTAAAAAATGTATCTGAAAATAAAATCAAAGAAACATCAATGTCAAATGATGCAGAATACAATCTGTCATTCTTAGAACCTAAATTACCATGGGCAGTGGCTGATCCAGAAATGGGGGCCCACTGACAGCGTAAGAGGGGGGGGGGAACTCTGCAGTAATTCTTCAGTGATTCCCTATATAAACAACCTTTTTTTCTGACAAAACCCTCTAAATCTGCCTTTGATTGGGGATTTTATATTTTTAAAAATAAAATAACATATCAATTCATTGCATAATGTTTAAAAACTTTACATTCCAAAATGAAAAAGGGAATAGCTGGATTTATTTATTTACATGTTGAATTATTTTGCAATTTGTATCTTTGATAATCATTTTTTTCAATATCTCTGCACAATTATTTTATATTCTACCCACTCATAGTCAAAATGATTGTCATATATAGAAAATTTGTAAAAGGTTGTATAAATTAAAATATTTAAATCCATAGTTCCCACTTACCCATGAAAATAGGTATTCAATAAATAATAATCATGATAGTCCATAGCACACATGTACAGAAAAAAATATGTTTTTGCTTCTAGACATGCTATACACACAGTGTATACACCAATACATGTTAAATAGCAATGCTATTGCATTATACACAATACATTGTATATATATATTTCCTTAAATTTATTCATGTTCTTCATTCAACCCCGATTAAAGCACAAAACACATATATCAGACACTGAAATTGTGTCTTAACCTAGATGACTGATCTTTTGTGGTGTAACCTGAATTTTTTTCCTCTCTTTTTTTTTTAAGTGCATAAGCACTTCATTCAGAGAGATATCTATTATAAATTAGGGTAAACACTGGTGAAATTTTTCAAGCAACAATTAATCCAGCCAAAATATAGACATGATAGAAGGACAGGAGGATGTTACATGTACATGTATGCATACTGAGCATTCATATTAATCTTTTACTACACATGCCAATTATTTTTCATGCAGCTTGTGATGCAGTAAAATCACTTTCATTTTGTCTTTTGCAAGATTATCTTTTTACCAGATCAGGATATTCATTTTAGAAGTCTACCCCACCACCCCCATGAAAATGGTCATCCTCTAAGTGGTATATGAAAGCAGAGACATATATAATTCATTTATATCATGTATTTGTCTCTTATGAACATAATGAAAGTTTGGGTAGTCTTTTTTTGTAGACAGTTTGAATTTTATGTACCTAATTAACATACTTAAAAGGATAATTTCTGGATATACACATTTCCTGCACAATATAAATACTTTTGCATAAAAGTGCATATAATCTGTAATAAATTTTAATATGTTTATTAGTTTGGTAACTGATTTAGGTTGATATTGTCGCCTTATATTTGTCTGACCTGTGGCATATATACATGTACATGTAGCAGACGGCAAGTAAGCTAGGTGTTGATCAATTTTAAATATTGTGTGATTGTCATTAAAATGGAGAAATTCGTTCATAGGTAGAATGGAAAAGTTAGTAATTAATACATTCATGGTTGGTTGATAAATTCTTGTGAATTTCATCTTTAGTTCTTGGTGTACTGAATTGTTATCCAGTCAACTGTAAAAATTCAACGGTTCTGCAGGCTGACAGGTGCCCGTCAAAGTAGGTCAATATTCTCCTTACCTCATACAGTCCTTCTACATCCTCCATACTCATCCTGAATGGTAAATCAATCAAGCTAGAATGTGTAGGTACAAGAATCACATCTTCAAACAAAATTTCCTCGTTGTTTACATGACCAAACTGTTGAAGAACGTAGTCAGGTGGTAGGCATTGCTCTGGAAAATTGTTGACTAGAACTCTTTCTACCTTTAATAAAAAGAGTTACAAAATATTTTTGTAGGGTAATGTTAAAAATTTAATGACACAATCGACGGCATAATTATTATTCTTATTTATACAAGGAGAAAATAGATTAAGAAGAGAATTTATAATAATAACAGGGACTTCTTTTACAGATAGGAATTTATGACAACTCGTCCCAAATCATATCACCACATTTTTTTCACAAAATCGCCCCACTTATGAAAACAGAATTAAATTGTCTACCAACTCGCCCATTTATCATGAAAGCATAATTTAATTTCAATGATCATGCATTACACTTTTTTTTAAGTTGTATGACAATTGTTGGTATTTTTTTCTATGAGCTGGTGGTGAAATAGTGTGGATTAGCCAATCTTTCATAGTTGGGGCGAGTCAGCAGACCTTTATTTACCTAGATTTTGCTCCTTTTCGTAGTTTGGGCGAGGTTGGTTAAAATGAGTGGTTAGAAAGAGGGACGAGTTAGTGGAAAACTTGGGTGATTTGGTCTTGGTTTGATTTAGCAGTTGTCTGTCTTCCCTCTGATATTAGTCTTTAACAATAACGATAATTATCATCCTCATCATCAGTGGTCGTCTCACTCAGTATCGTCACTATCCGGGCGTCAATTTTTCCCCCAATGAATTGGATGATGTGGGTAATCCTGATAATTATAAACTAATCACCTACACGGCCTTGAATTTCCGAAATCATTGAAAGAAACTACCACTCAGTGAGTGTTGACTGTTTGCTGATAATACTGAGTACTATTATCACCTACAGACTAATTAAATCTTACAATGACTGCGATGTTTTACATGCATCAGTTGTCTTGATGCATGGCTTTCAAACCAGATGATTTAAACGTGACAGCGAAAGGTGGCAGCGAGACTTGTTGATGGCTTTCAAACCAGATAATGACAAATACACACCTAGAAGCAACAAGACTGGTTGATGGCTTAAAGAACATATCACTACCAGGCCAAATATGCTTTCTAGATGCAACAAGAAGGTGGCGCCGAGTTCGGTTGATGAACCTCCAAACCAGACCATGCCAAATAGGCAAACATCTAGATGCAACAGGAAGGTAGCGACTAGTTGATTAGGCAGCAACCATTTGATTTTCTGGGGGTTATGGTTTTTTTTGGAAAAAAAAGTTTGTTTCCAGTTTTTTGTGAAAAAAAAATTTTGTTTTGGACTCTGAGAAAAAAAAATTGTTTGTTTCACCCTCAGCTGCCACTATATGTAATGCTAAAATTGAAAGAAAAAACTTGTTTTCGGTTTGTTGCTAAAAAAATAGATTGTTCTTCGCCGAAGGCGAAAAAAAAAGTTTGTACAGAAAAAAAAACCATAGCCCCCCCCCCCAGAAAATCAAATGGTTGCTGCCTTACTGGTTGATAGCTTTCAAACCATACCATGACTATTGGCGGATCCAGGGGGGTGGGGGGGTGGGGGGGTGGGGGGGTCCGGAGGTTGAAACCTTCTTTTTATAGCCGATCAATGCATATGAATGGGGGCATATATTTGGACCCCCCCCCTTTTGTCCTGGGTTGGGACACCCCTTTTTTTAAATGGCTGGATCCGCCTCTGATGCCAATTTACATCTGGATGCAGCAGGAAGGTAGCAGCGATACTGGTTGGTGGCTTTCAAGCCAGACCAAGCCAAATACACATCTAAATGCAGCAGAAAAGGGGCAGCGATACTGGTTGGTGGCTTTCAAGCCAGACCAAACCAAATACACATCTAGATGCCAGTGGCGGATTCAGAGGAGGGCCGTAGAGGGCGTACGCCCCCCCCTTTTTGCTTGGACTTTTTTTTTTTTTTTTTTGTAAAATAATTAACCAGACGGACTAGACTTCGTGAAATTTGCCATTTCTGTTTATTTCGTTTTTATGCGACAATTTGTTACTTGTAAAGATATCATTTTACTCGTATTTACTGTAATATATTATTGGCTATGTCAAAGTCATGTGATTCGATACGCTGGAGTTAACCTGTGCGTCATTTCTAAATTCAAACTACAGTAACACATTGCTTATGCTGCTCATCAAGGGTGACAAGCATGACTGACACCTTCAAAGCGACACAGAATTGAGCAGGAACCGGTATTGACTTCTATTTTACAATTCCACCAAGCAGAAAGTTATACTCTTTTTACACTCTCATGAAAAAAAAGCTTCACAGCAATATTATTTACCTACGAAAACATGTTAACCCCACACGCCCCAGCCTATTAATAACATAGCTGAATATTGATCCCCAGTCAGTAATCTTTAGATAGATTTAAAGTCTAAGGTACGGACCATTTAATTTGAGGGGGTAGTCTGAGATGTTTGAGAAAACAAATTCTTAGCCTGATTTATCTGGATTGAAAGCAAATAATTTTATCAACTTATTTGTTATTAGAAACAAAAATTTTCAACAGAATAATTTAGCATTAAATGAACATGATGAATAATAAACGTATTTTTTTTTTGGGGGGGGGGGGGGGCCGGGGGGGATTTGCATTTAAATCCCATATCTGACCGGAATGTCTCTTTCGCCGAACTGATATATTGAATACTTTTTTCAAGGCCCGACTGCAACCTGCCTGCTGGGTGTGGCCTTTATGTCTCCATTTGTCGACCGTCATTCATAAATTTGTTGTCATTTCAGACTCATTCGTAGCCTTTGGTTGATTTGGAACCCCTCACTTTCCTTGTTGGCTGAAACATTTGGATAGAAATTGCTTGTTTGTGTCTTGACTCGTGTCGGTCGTCCTATTGTAAATTTCATTGAACATATCGGCGTATATCTTGTTTACAACAAAATATCTGTGAGGTTATACTAACTTAACATACAACAAATGAGCATTTTCCATGTCATTTTTTTTGCTGACAAGTCCTCAACAAATATATTTGAACAGTTAGTACACAGCTTTGGATCTATCCTATACGAATCCTTGATCTATCCAAACGTTTTACAATAGACAAAAAAAATGTTTAACCCTTACAATTAACAGCAACTATAAAATAAAGTCAGGAACCGTTAACAAAATTCAAATTCCTGGATCCGCCCCTGGATGCAGCAGAAAGGTGAAAGCGAGACTGGTTGATGGCTTTCTAACCAGACTAAGCCAAATACACATCAAGATGCAGCAGGAGGGTGGCAGCGATACTGGTTGATGGCTTTCCAACCAGGGCATACAAAGTACACATCTTATTCTAGATACAATAGAAAGATGGCCGCGATACTGGTTGATAGCTTTCAACCCAGACCAAGCCAAATACACATCTAGATGCAGCAGAAAAGTGGCAGTGATACTGTTTGGTGGCTTTCAAACCAAACCAAGCTAAATACACATCTGCCATCTGGATGCTGCAGGAAGGTGACAGCGAGAATGGTTGATGGCTTTCAAACCACTTAACCAGACCAAGCCAAATTCATATCTAGATGCAACAGGAAAGTTGCAAACCAGACCAAGCCAAATACACATCTAGATGCAGCAGAAAGGTTGCAGTGTGACTGGCTAATGGCTTTCAAACCAAAGCAAGTCAAATACACATATAGACTGACACTGTACTCTAAAAATTGTGTTTAGAGCCTAAACACTTTCCTAAACACATTTATAAAACCGATTTTTAACATGTTTTAAATCTAAACATGTTTTATATTTAATGTGGTAACAGCCTAAACGTGTCTCAAGCTTTAAAATGCTTAGACTGTAAACATGTTTAACTGTAGAGTGTTTAGACCAGAAACACGTTAAGCTGAAAAGTGCTTAGACTATTAACATGTTTAGCTGTGAAGAGTTTTATCTGGAAACATGTTTATCTGTGAAGTGTTTTGTCTGGAAACATGTTAAGTTGTAAAGTGTTTTGTCTGGAAACACGTTCAGCTGTGAAGTGTTTTGAATGTAAACATGTTAAGACCACAAAGATCCATAGCGAAACATGCTTATCATTTAGTGTGGGAATACTTGATTCGGCCTAAATTTAATTAATTTTCGGATGGCTAGACTGTCAAACTCTTATGAAAGCTATCAATAGAACAGGTTTCCATACCTAGTTTTAAAACAAAATAACATGATGATTAACAAAGGAATTTATGTTATCATTTATTTCCAGTTAATCATAAAACACAATCAATTTGAACATAATATACATGTACAGAAAATTGTCAATGACCACTCCTAGTTTTTTGGTGGGGTTTGTGTTGCTTATTCTTTAGTTTTCTATGTTGTGTCATGTGTACCAATGTCCATTGTTTTTCTGTTTTTCTGTTTGTCTTTTTTCATTTTTAGCCATGGCGTTGTCAGTTTATTTTCGATTTATGAGTTTGACTGTCCCTCTCAATCTGGTATCTTTCGTCCCTCTCTTCTACTTCAACATCCCTTCCAACAAAACAATTTGTGATATTTTCATTTTACTGGACAATAACTCATGGAGCTTCTCCTTTCTTAGTACTCAACTGCTGGTCACTGGCCTGGAATATAGAAAAAAAAGATAAGCTACTAAGTAGAATACATTTTAAAATATAAGTATACGAACAACATCACCAAAAAGTAAAAGCAGGATTTACGATCCTGATAACAACGTTTTAGACCAAGGTGTCATAAAAGCAAACATTAACTGATGGTAATTGATATATACTCTTTAGTATAAAACCTATGGCCATTCTTAACACAATAAATTATTATACATTTGTTCAGATATATATTGGCTTCTAAAAAATCAAATCACCAATCTAGAATAAAACAAAACATGTATATAAAATTATAAGAAAAGCAAAACCTCATCTAACTATCGATTTAAACAAGTATCATCTATTTATTTTGAAGAAAAGTGTTTATTGTTCCTCTCGAGAGTACTTACGAAAACAATGAACTCAAAATGACGCTTGATATGCAAATGATGCACCTTATCCTGTTAAGATTCGGTAGGGTCCGCTACCCTTTATGTTACATAACTTACATGTAGTTATCTGACGAGGAGTACCGAAAAAAAAAAATATCCTAGCAAACCCCTTTTCCTAGCACATAAATTGAAAATAATCGAAAACTTGCAAGCATGATAGAACATTTGACAACTCTTAAAATATCTTTACACAAGATAGTTTGAGCATTAAAAGCTTCTACACGCACTTGTTTCGTGAGATGGTACCCCACCCCCTTTTTGTCTAACTGTTGAATTAACTACACGGTAGTGTACTTGTAAATGTAAATTTTCTTTTGTTCCGACGTTGGAATTTCAGAAAGTTCCGGGCGGAAAGAACTAGCTAGCAGAAAAGTTCCGGAGGAACTTATGAACTAGTTCCTCTGGTTTAAAAGTTCCACCGGAACAAGGTGACTAGTTGAAAAGTTCCAACGGAACATATCAACTAGTTAGAATTAAAAAGTACCTTTTTGCCAAATCAGTCAAAACCGGAACTATCAAACTAGCACAAAAGTTCAACCAGGGCAGGCAGAAAGTTCCATTTGGAGAATTGATGCAAAGACCCATATGAGGAAAGGAAGGGGGGAGGGGTATTCTTCCCTCTCTTGAGGGTACTATGAATACTAAATTTGCATGATAATGCAACTTATTCCGTTTTATGTGATCTATGAAATACCTTATATTTTGCTGGGGAGTTTGTTCTTCCCCCTCAGTACATTTCAATTTAAATTTAAATTTAAATCCATTTTTATTATGTCCCCAAAAATAAAGTTCCATGCCCTTTTTTACATATTTGTCCCCAAAGAAACCCCTTTCAGTGCGTTGGGTATTCTTGTAAATTAATGATTTGCTCTTATATATACTGATACTCATTCTTCCCTCTCTTTCTACAAAAAGGACGAAATATGGTATATTCGGAACGATGGCCATGCAACTAGTTGTTCTGTTCCGCCAGAACACTGAACAGTCAGGATTCTACTTCGTCAAAATTATCTCCCCATTACGCCAGTTCATTTTCACAATCGTATAAATGGAAGCCATTGTAAGGATGACGCGCTGCCAATTTTGCTCTCGGAAACCGATAAATTTATCCACATTGCACCATTACGATCCTATATGTCAGTTGTATTTTAAAAGACAAATATATCAACTAGCTAATGAGCATCAGTTAATAATCTTGTCTGCATTGATTCAACTTAAAACTATTGTCTGATCGGTTGTCAGGTGGAATTTTCGAAAATTCATAAACAGTTAAAAAAATTCTATTTAAATATTTCGTGGAAGGGCACACTAGATTTTTTTTAGTGGTTGAAGACTATAACCACTAGTTATCACACACAAACAAATTATAATTTTTCGAAGATATGCATTTTCATCATCCAACTTGAAAGACTGTCGTAAAGTACTTTCAGTAAAAATTAGCTATTCGAACACACCTACTCTGTTTTTGTGATTCATTAGATAGGTATTTCACTTGACCCATATATTTCATCTTTTAGTACTGTGATTGTTTTTTATGTTATAAAGTCAACCTGTAGCTTTCAACAGGAATGTGTCCAAAGTACACGGATGCCCCACTCGCACTATTATTTTCCATGTTCAATGGACCATGAAATTGGATAAAAAATATAATTAGGCATTAAAATTAGAAAGATAATATCATAGAGAACATGTGTACTAAGTTTCAAGTCGATTGGACTTCAACTTCATCAAAAACTACCTTGACCAAAAACTTTAACCTGAAACATGCACTGTCATTTTCTATGTTCAGTGGACCATGAAATTGGGGTCAAAAGTTTAATTTGGCTTTAAAATTAGAAAGATCATATCATAAGGAACATGTGTACTAAGTTTCCAGTTGATTGGACTTCAACTTCATCAAAAACTACCTTGACCAAAAACTTTAACCTGAAGCGGGACAGACGGACGAACGGACGCACAGACCAGAAAACATAATGCCCCTCTACTATCGTAGGTGGGGCATAAAAATGATAGAATCTGAAGCGAGACGATGTATGAAATATTCTTGCTTTGTACGATATCAAGACAAAATATTCAACTCAAACACGCCCTAACTTAAAAATGTGCACTCGATTTTCTCTTTTCGATACAATTGTAACCCATTTTTTGACATAATGGAAGGGCAGACACGAAAATTACTGAATTGATAGATTGATATGTTTTTCGTCCGTGGTAAATTAAAAAAAAATCGGAGGTTATGTATTTTCTACATCCAACTTGAAAGATATCATGTCGTCGACTTGATATATAATTGTTCTGCTTAACTATGTACAAGATAAATTGAAAACTTTTGCAAATAGTTTTTTTTTTTAAATAAAACACTTCTTAATTGAAAGGAAAATTGTAATTTTGTTTGTTTTTATTATCTTTTAAAATTTTTGTCACTATGGTAAACATTACAGTAAGCATTTTTCGCCTTCTCTAACAAAGAGCTTCGATTCTTTTGTTTTATTTCAACCGGGTTTCCGACTGAGAACTATTCAACTAGCTACATTGTTCCGGGACTTTTCAATTAGCTACTTTTTTCCGGAACTTTTTGACTGCACTCGGAATAAAACAACTAGTTGGAAAGTTCCATCGGAGAAAAATAACTAGTTGAAAAGTTCCGCCGGAACAAAGTAACTGACGGAACATAGGGGCCGTTACATAAATAATGCTTATATTTGTCAATAAATTGAATAATCATCATACAATTATCAGTACAAAATAAAAGATAGCATAATCATAACTCCTTACCTTTCTGATACAATCAAGTTACGGTCAGTTATTCTTCCCTCTCAAAATTATCACGTGATAAAAATGCTGTCTTTGATCTAAATGTGTTGTAATTCTAAACGTGTTTAGGAAAGTGTTAAAATATTGAAAGTGCTTAGAATTAAAACGCGTTAAGCTTTATATACTTGACGAAATGGCACGTTTAGCACAGCAACACGCCTAGTGCGAAAAGCTGAGAGCCAAAACATATTTCAATTTTTTATTAAACACTTTCCTATAAGCACATAAGTCTTGCAACACCTTTACATTCTAAGCACAATTTTTACAGTGTGGTTGGTGTCTTTCAAGCCAGACCAAGCCAAATACACATCTAGATGCAGAAAAAAGTCGACAGCGAGACGGGTTGATGGCTTTCAAGCCAGATTAAGCCAAATACACATTGATGGTACAGAAAGGTGACAGCAATATTGGTCGGTGGCTTTCAGACCAGACCATGTCAAACACACATCTATATGCAACAGGAAGGTGGCAGCGATACTGGTTGGTGGCTTTCAAGCCAGACTAAGCCAAATACACATCTAGATGCAGAAAAAAGTCGACAGCGAGACGGGTTGGTGGCTTTCAAGCCAGATTAAGCCAAATACACATTGATTGTACAGAATGGTGACCGCGATATTGGTTGGTGGCTTTCAGACCAGACCATGCCAAATACACATCTATATGCAACAGGAAGGTGGCAGCGATACTGGTTGGTGGCTTTCAAACCAGACCAGGCCAAATACACTAGATGCTGCAAGAAGGTGGCAGCATGAATAATTGATGGCTTAAAAGAGCAAACCATGCCAAATACACATCTAGATGCAGCAGAAGGGTGGCGACGAGACTGGTTGATGGCTTTCAAACCAGACCATCCAAATACACATCTATTTTTTTTTTTATAGATATAGCAGGAAAGTTGCAAACCAGATCAAGCCAAATACACATCTAGATGCAGCAAGAAGGTTGCTGCGACACTGGTTGATGGCTTTCAATCCAAAAACAAAAATAACAAAACCTTAGCAATAACAAATACACATATTTAAAAAAAAAAACAGACATTGGTCTCCTTTCCTCATGATCGGTTCTTATGGCTCTCTGACAAATCAAAAAAGAAACAAGTGCTTTTACATCAGTGGGTGTTGATGGATTTATGGATTTAGTACAATCACGAATTTATCAATTAAGTTTTAAAATTAACATATATTATTAAATCTCACCTTAAAATATTTGAAAATAAAGTTTAATAAATTGAAATTGAGAATAATGCACGAGACCTCAGTGGCGCAGGAGTAGACAGAAAGGAAGGAGTGCAAACTTCTGAAAGTGATATAAAACTTAAAAGTCTATCGGTCAAATAATGTTTTCACGTTTCATTCATGCACCATCATATCGTAGAAATTTTATCAATGAAAAGGTAATATTTGTAAACATAATTAAGTGCACTTCAAGCACAAGTCAATAAGGTCATTTAGGAGGACGTTGCAACTGTTAGAGAACGTCGGAGGTTGAATTTATGAAATGGTCCAATGGAATTTCTTCTGTTGTTCCAACTATACCAGACATTTCTATCTTTCACTGTGTTTAACAAATAAATGTGTGATCCGACTACTTTCAATCAAGAGAAAATACCTCTGAATAATTCATCAAGAAATCATTGCTCATATGACTGTCCATTTTATCAAATCTTCAGTTTCTCGCTGCTCACAGTGGCATGTTCCTGTTGACGGAAGTCTGTAATTAGTTTCAATTAACCAATGAAAAGCGACGTCATTTGAAAGACGTACAGTGACGTCAAAGGGGGTTTTCCCATAATTTAAAACGACGTATGATTAGTCAAACGTAAGTCACGTAATGCAAATAAATTTCCCATTTACATTACAACCTTACCAGTTTCCTTGAAATATTCATAAACATATTCAAGAACTTCATAAAAGTTAACCGAAAAACAAATGTTTGCAGTTTATTATTCCATGGTTAAATTGGGGAGCTAGTAATTTTTAGGATTTTAGGTGGGTGGGGGGGGGGGGGGTAAGTTGAAATTTTAAAACCGCAAGACTGGAGTTTTGATAATTTGCGTTTTAAAACAAAAATGCAGGATGAGCAACTTGACAAAAAATGCAAGATGTGAATTTAAAAAGTCAGGATAAACTAATAAAAAAGGCATGACCGAATACAAATAATTTTATTTTGCGAAAAGAATGAAAAATAAAAGAAAAAAACTGAACTGAGATTACAACTAAATAAAATGCAGGAAAAGAAGTCACGAAAAGACACCCCACCTACCCCTACGTCTAGCTGGATACGATCGCACAGGTCCTTCATAGAAGTCTTAAAATAGAAAATGACATACATAATCATTGCTTAACTTGATATACATAAGTACCTTAATCAACATTTTTAATAGTAACTTCTAAAATAAAATTGACAGCTTAATACCTCAAGACTATACAACGTTTCTTTGTACATAATTTAAAAGCAATGTAGGGGATGTAATTCAAATGTAATGTTTGAATTAGCTCCCTTACACTGCTTTTAAATTTTAAGTAATTGTCCATTAACCAGGAAACTCTTGTTTTCCCCCTTTTTTGCCCCTAATTCCTAAATGGTTTGAGCCATAACCCCAAAGCTAATCCTAACCATCCCTTAGTAACAAGCAAAGAACTTATGGTATAATTTCAGAGATCCATACGATACCCCGTTACACAAGGTATTGTCTGGAAACTAGAAATATGCTTATTTTGGACACTTATTCCTAAACTGTCGAGACCATAATGGCCATGACAAATAGTTTTAATCTTCTTAAAAAAGATATTGCCACAGAATGATGATTTTCGTTTCATATTTTGTTTTCTGGCTTAAGAAATAATTGATGCCAGCTATACTTTATTGTAGTTTTAACATGGGTAGGCATTATATTCGTGATTATTTTTGCCAGAGCGATAGCGAGGGCTAAAATAACACGAATATAATGCCTACCCATGTTAAAACTAAAATAAAGTATAGCTGGCATCAATTATTTCGATTCTGATTAGGACAATTACGGTAATTTCTATGTTCGCTGTGTATAAGTGTACGATCTTCGTGTAGGCTCTTCCATCAACCTCGCTGTCGATTTTTATCTAACTAGTTCAAACCAGTTTAATTTCGCAAAGTTGTAGGTTTCTAAAATTCAAAATTGAAACAGAAATTAACAAATTAATTTATCAGCCTAACTAAAACAATATTTGAGTCACAATATAACAGAAAATTTATATTACAACAGTCTTTTCCTTTGAGGTCAATTTCTGACACGCACATTTTCAAGTCAGTTGTCAATGGCGGTGGACGCACAAGGAGAATCGGGTAGGTCTTTATTTTACTAAATTAATCGTAAATATTTCGCCGGTTAATAGTGTAGCATTGGTAAATATGTTTATATTTGATAGAGGATTCCTTGATAAAGTTGTGCTGACATTTGAGACTTGGAAGGAGGGGCCCTTTGACAGAGATCCATTTATACTTGCGGTGGCTACACCTTGTAAAGTTGATCAAAGGGCACGCCTTTGTGCATCTGACGATTTCAAATGCTGTATTACATGATGATTAAAATTAATACTGGGTGACAATCTTGTTGCATTTGTAAAATGGATTGGAAACCTTGGTGGTATATTGGTAATTACGCCTATTTTTTTTTTATAGGAGAATGGGGTTCGATTCCCTGCTAGGGTCAATCCATTTTATCAGAAATATATGAAACAATTTTGTCATTTCAGTACAACAGTAATAATAACCTATACTTGATTTTATATTTTATCATCGGAACATATGTTTCAATGAAATTATTCTATACAATGACATGCCTTTTTAAAAGGAGAGATGAAACGTGTTTTTCAGAGGGAGGGGTTTTGAAGTTAGAACAGCCAACATGAACGATGCGGTATCTAGGTCAAATATGTCAATTACGAATTGTAACACATTGTTGTCATTGTAAAAGTATAAGGAACAAAATGTGTATCATTTTAGTGTTTGAAAGTGGTTTAATTTAAGGAAATACATTAAATGCATATCAATTTGACGAAATTCATTTTTCTGCCGTAGTCAATATACGCATGTGCAAACTAATTTTATTGGATAATAAAGTATGGTTTCTTTACAAAGCTTAAGAAGCACGTCATATTAGAATGAACGATAATAGTTCTTAGAGAGAAATTCAAATATTTTTTTTAAATGATACCTAATGCCAGCGTAAGACGCCGAAAGCACGGCCGATAATCGTCCGGTATGCCACGACTGGACGTTCAAGGGACGTATATTTGCTTCGTGGAGTGCATTAATATTTCATCTGCGTAAGAAAAACTCCAGACATATGCCATCATACGATACTTCAACGCCCGCATGATAAATGCTTGTACGCTTCTCGTGCGCACTCAACACGTTTAAAGCTTGTGCACACTAAGTCTTGTTGACTAGTTAACTGCGTCCAACATTACTAGTGTATTGGCAGCGTACATATTTATTTTACCACATACGCTGATGATGTGACGCCGGTATTAGTCATGAATTGTACATGTATTGCAGTCTTTAACATGAATGGGAGAGAAGCCACTGTTAAGAATACACATAGAAAAGGCGAGGATTATAGGATCAATTTGATTGGTTTTTGAATGTTAAAAATAAAGATTAGAAATCTTCGACAAAGGAATATAAGTGGGTTTCATCAAATTCACAGTATGCACAGGCTTTCTCCTGAATGATGTTTGCCCCGCCCCCTCTTTCCCCTTCCCTTGTAGCGGAGTTAACATTAAGTTTTTTGTTTTCGTTCTCTAACGTAAGTTTGCCTGAAACCAAACTCTTGTACACAATGCTTATTATGGCATAAAACTTTTATCGTATCCGACCATCATCATCATGCAAGCCGCTCGTTGGTAAACAAGGTCGTTTAAAAAAACTCGTCAAATTTAATTCGTATCTGACCGTACAAGATGCTCGTGGGTAACCAATGTCGTTAAAAACTGTCCGTTAAAAACCGCTTGTCGAACTTAGATCATCAAGTATACAAATTTGGATATATAGATATATATTTTTTTATTACATTGGTTGCAATGAATTACATTGATTTCCCAGTAAAATAAAAATCGATAATTTCACATGTGAAATAAATGTAGTTATTTCACTCTCTGACGTCATAAAACAATAGGCGTTGTCCAGAGCTCGATAACGGCGGATCAAAACAAGTTGTGAATGCGTAGAAAAAAAGATATAGTTCCTTACATGTTTTACATTAATTTCTTTTAAAAAAAAAGCCATTTGCCAATGTAATAAAAAGAATAACTAATTAAAGAATTCAAATATCGAAAAATATTCAACTCGTAACCGAACAACACTGATAATTAACTCATGCGCTACGCGCATTCGTGAATTAATGTGTTATTCGGTCACTCGTTGAATATTTTTCTCTATCTGAATTCTTCGATTAGTTATTCTATAAATATAGCGTCACTTTGACCGCACTTGTATAAATTATAACGTTATAATTGTTTATACAAGCGGGACAACATCTGTGTTCCATTTATTTAATTTGATTGTCTTTAAATATTTGTTTGCCTCAGTGGTATCCATTTACTATAGCCATACAACACATGAACATGTGAATACATGTAACTATATATATCGTATATGACCGATAGGGACCTCAACAAATAGCCAAATTCTAAAATAAGAAGATGTGGAATGCTTGCCATATAGGCACACTCCACAAGACACCACTGTCAGCTGTCGGTGCATCCATTTCATTAGTTGTCTAATGGTAGTCCTTTTTTTTTCACTGCAAAAAGAAGCAGTTATTATTAAAGAAAAGTTTTATCCTGTTACTTTGCTTAGAGTGACAGATTAGAGTTTATTAACAACATGGAACTGCTTCAAATAATGTAGAAATTTAGTATAATTTATACGCACAATGAAAATTTGATTTTTTTAACTGATTAAAAAAAAAACAAGGCGGAAGATACCACAATAAGTTCCCCATAAGTCGAAGGCGGAAGATACCACAATAAGTACCCCATAAGTCGAAGACGGAAGATACCACAATAAGTACCCCATAAGTCTAAGACGGAAAATACCACAATAAGTACCCCATAAGTCGAAGACGGAATATACCACAATAAGTACCCAATAAGTCGAAGACGGAAGATACCACAATAAGTACCCCATAAGTCGAAGACGGAAGATACCACAATAAGTACCCCATAAGTCGAAGACGGAAGATACCACAATAAGTACCCCATAAGTCGAAGACGGAAGATACCACAATAAGTACCCCATAAGTCGAAGACGGAATATACCACAATAAGTACCCCATAAGTCGAAGACGGAAGATACCACAATAAGTACCCCATAAGTCGAAGACGGTAGATACCACAATAAGTACCCCATAAGTCGGAGGCGGAAGCACAATAAGTACCCCATAAGTCGAAGACGGAAGATACCACAATAAGTACCCCATAAGTCGGAGGCGGAAGCACAATAAGTACCCCATAAGTCGAAGGCGGAAGATACCACAATAAGTACCACATAAGTCGAAGGCGGAAGGTACCACAATAGGTACCCCATAAGTCGGAGGCGGAAGATACCACAATAAATACTCCTATAAGTCGGAGGCGGAAGATACCACAATAAGTACCCCATAAGTCGGAGGCGGAAGATACCACAATTAGTACCCCATAAGTCAGAGGCGGAAGATACCACAATAAGTACTCCATAAGTCGGAGGCGGAAGATACCATAATAAGTACCCCATAAGTCAGAGGCGGAAGATACCACAATAAGTACCCCATGAGTCAGAGGCGGGATATACCACAATAAGTACCCCATAAGTCGGAGGCGGAAGATCCCACTATAAGTACCCCATAAGTCGGAGGCGGAAGATACCACAATAAGTACCCCATAAGTCAGAGATACCACAATAAGTACCCGATAAGTCAGAGGCGGAAAATACCACAATAAGTACCCCATAAGGCGAAGGCGGAAGATACCACAATAAGTACCCCATAAGTCGGAGGCGGAAGATACCACTATATGTACCCCATAAGTTGAAGGCGGAAGATACGGCTATAACGTGACAAGAAAAAACCCAAAGACAAACAATCGACTACAAAACACAACAAACAAAATAATGAAAGTAAACAATATTTGACCGAAGTTTTTGAAGTTGTGTTCATTGGAAAGAGAAAGTTTACAGTAATATGAAGAATAGATATACTAGTCACAAACGATTCATGCAAGGCAATGTCTTAACGCTTAAAAAAGTGTACACAACAACTCCAAATACAAACTAGAGGCTCTAAAGAGCCTGTGTCGCTCACCTTGGTATATGTGAATATTAAACAAAAGAAGCAGATAGATTCATGACAAAATTGTGTTTTGGTGATGGTGATGTGTTTGTACATCTTACTTTACTGAGCATTCTTGCTGCTTACAATTATCTCTATCTATAATGAACTTGGCCCAGTAGTTTTAGTGGAAAATGTTAGTTAAAATTTACAAATTTTATGAAAATTGTTAAAAATTTACTATAAAGG
The DNA here is from genome assembly GCF_965363235.1 of Mytilus galloprovincialis. Lineage (NCBI taxonomy): Eukaryota > Metazoa > Mollusca > Bivalvia > Mytilida > Mytilidae > Mytilus > Mytilus galloprovincialis. The sequence continues at coordinate 71,625,544 of NC_134843.1, forward strand.
ACAATAACTCCTTAAGGGGTCAATTGACCATTTCAGTCATGTTGACTTATTTGTAAATCTTACTTTTCTGAACATTATTGCTGTTTACAGGTTATCTCTATCTATAATAGTATTCAAGATAATAACCCAAAACAGTAAAATTTCCTTAAAATTACCAATTTAGGGGCAGCAACCCAACAACGGGTTGTCCGATTCATCTGAAAATTTCAGGGCAGATAGATTTTGACCTGATAAACAATTTTAGCCATGTCAGATTTGCTCTAAATGCTTTGGTTTTTGAGTTATAAGCCAAAAACTGCATTTCACCCCTATGTTCTATTTTTAGCCATGGCGGCCATCTTGGTTGGATGGCCGGGTCACCCGACACATTTTTTAAAACTAGATACCCCAAAGATGATTGTGGCCAAGTTTGGATTAATTTGGCCCAGTAGTTTCAGAGGAGAAAATTTTTGTAAAAGATTACCAAGATTTACGAAAAATGGTTAAAAATCAACTATAAAGGGCAATAACTCCTAAAGGGGTCAACTGACCATTTCGGTCATGTTGACTTATTTGTAAATCTAACTTTGCTGAACATTATTGCTGTTAACAGGTTATCTCTATCTATAATAATATTTAAGATAATAACCAAAAACAGTAAAATTTCCTTAAAATTACCAATTTAGGGGCAGTAACCCAACAACGGGTTGTCCGATTCATCTGAAAATTTCAGGGCAGATAGATCTTGACCTGATAAAAAATTTACTCATGTCAGATTTGCTCTAAATGCTTTGGTTTTTGAGTTATAAGCCAAAAACTGCATTTTACCCCTATGTTCTATTTTTAGCCATGGCGGCCATTTTGGTTGGTTGGCCGGGTCACGCCACACATTTTTTAAACTAGATACCCCAATGATGATTGTGGCCAAGTTTAGTTTAATTTGGCCCAGCAGTTTCAGAGGAGAAGATTTTTGTAAAAGTTAACGACGGACGACGGACGACGGACGACGGACGCCAAGTGATGAGAAAAGCTCACTTGGTCCTTTGGGCCAGGTGAGCTAAAAATGGTTAAAAATTGACTATAAAGGGCAATAACTCCTAAAGGGGTCAACTGACCATTTCGGTCATGTTGACTTATTTGTTGATGTTACTTTGCTGAACATTATTGCTGTTTACAGTTTCTCTCTATCTATAATAATGTTCAAGATAATAAACCACAACAGTAAAATTTCCTTAAAACAATTCAGGGACAGCAACCCAACAACGGGTTGTCCGATTCATCTTAAAATTTCAGGGCACATAGATCTTGACCTGATAAACAATTTTACCCATGTCAGATTTGCTCTAAATGCTTTGGTTTTTGAGTTATAAGCCAAAAACTGCATTTTACCCCTATGTTCTATTTTTAGCCATGGCGGCCATCTTGGTTGGTTGGCCGGGTCACGCCACACATTTTTTAAACTAGATACCCCAATGATGATTGTAGCCAAGTTTAGTTTAATTTGGCCCAGTAGTTTCAGAGGAGAAGATTTTTGTAAAAGTTAACGACGACGGACGACGACGGACGCAAAGTGATGGGAAAAGCTCACTTGGCCCTTAGTTTAATGTACTGGACATTGGTTTCACATTAAATTTGTTCACATCCATACACCTTGTTTAATTACCTGTACATAACATTTGTTCACATTTGTAAACTCTATGTCATTTAAATGTTCATTACGTAGAATCGAATGAAAAGTTTTCGGACAACTTTTCTAGCAGTAAATAGGGGGGATGGAAATATTCCGAACCCAATTGGATAAAGAAAACAATTCTGGTTCTACAGATGATAAAAAAATTCTGAATCAAGAGTTTCCCCATACATTATAGTGTTAAATGTTGAAGAAGAAAAAAATGATTACCAGCATCGAAAAAAAAACACCCGGAATAAAACGTTTGAGCGGAAAAAATTCTGACGCAGATAAATAAACAAAATACAACCCCTCTTTTTTTTGAAGTTAAGTGGTTGCTTCTTTATGAAAGCCATTTTGATGATTTGCAGTAGTTTAAAGATACTGAAGATGTCTCGATTAAGCATTAGAAAACGTAGGCTGCACCAGCGTGCTTACAGACGAAGGAGAAGGATTGCTTTATTAGGGATCACTATATTTCTATCTTTTCTGTTTTTTCAAATGGTATTTCTTCTCATGAACGTCAAGTTGGTTACCTATTCCCTATTCCCTATTCGTTACCTATTCGTTACCTATTCCCTATTCCCTATTCGTTACCTATTCGTTACCTATTCCCTATTCCCTATTCGTTACCTATTCGTTACCTATTCCCTATTCCCTATTCGTTACCTATTCGTTACCTATTCGTTACCTATTCCCTATTCCCTATTCGTTACCTATTCGTTACCTAATCGTTACCTATTCCCTATTCCCTATTCGTTACCTATTCGTTACTTATTCCCTATTCCCTATCGTTACCTATTCGTTACTTATTCGATTTTTAATATCCTTCCCCCTTTTTAATTAATTATTCTTCTTCTTCTTCCTCTTCTTCCTCTTCTTCTTCCGTCACTTTAAAAATGAACTTGTCCGCAGCATTTCTCCCAAACTACTTGTCAGATTTACTTAGGGTTTCATAAAATGTTAGACTAATATGTCTAGGTGAGCCATCAATCGCTCATTTATGCATTGGGGTCTATTAAAGGGTATTTTTTTTTGGGGGGGGGGGCAGAAAGAAGGGAGGGGTTTACTATAGAACCCTATGGGATTTTATTTTCTAAAATTTTCAAATGAATATAACTTGAAAACTGTAAGTGATAGATACATGCAGTCTTCAGAAATGATTAAAGGACAATAAAACAAATCACATGAAATATAGGGGAGTCCCTGGGGGTGTCATCCCTACCCCCTTCAATTCGAGAATATGCTTTTAACTTGTAAACGGTCCAGATCCCCACCCCTAAACCATATATATTCTTGTATGGGACAATAAAACTAATCAAATGAAATTAAATAAAAGTTCCTGGGGGTCACCCCACCCCGTTCAATTTGAGAATGTACTATTATCTTGTAAACGGTCCAGATCCCCACTCCTAAACCATATATGTTCTTGAATAGGACGATAAAACAAATCAAATGAAATTAAATGGAAGTCCCCGGGGGTCATTCCCACCCCGTTCAATTTTAGAATGTGCTATTATCTTGTAAACGGTCCAGATCCCCACCCCAAAACCATATATATTCTTGGAGGGGACAATAAAACTAATCAAATGCAATTAAATGGAAAATCCTGGGGGTCACCCCCATCCCGTTCAATTTGAGAATGTACTATTATCTTGTAAATGGTCCAGATCCCACCCCTAAACCATATATTTTCTTGTAGGGGACAATAAAACAAATGAAATGAAATAAAAGGAAAGTCCCTAGGGGGTCACCCCACTCCCTCTTGTTTGAAAACTTATAAACGGTCAACATCCCCACCTCGAAACTATATATATTCTTGTAAGGGACAATAAAACTAATCAAATGAAATTAAATGGAAGTTCCTGGGGGTCACCCCACCCCGTTCAATTTGAGAATGTACTATTATCTTGTAAATGGTCCAGATCCCCACCCCTAAACCATATATATTCTTTTAGGGGACAATAAAACAAATGAAATGAAATAAAAGGAAAGTCCCTAAGGGGTCAGCCCACCCCCTCTTGTTTGAAAACTTGTAAACGGTCAACATCCCCACCCCTAAACTATATATATTCTTGTAAGAGACAATAAAACTAATCAAATGAAATTAAATGAAGTTCCTTGGGGTCAACCCCACCCCGTTCAATTTGAGAATGTACTATTATCTTGTAAATGGTCCAGATCCCCACCCCTAAACCATATATGTTCTTGTAGGGGACAATAAAACAAATAAAATGAGATAAAAGGGAAGTCCTGAAGGGGTCATCCCACCCCTCTTGTTTGAAAACTTGTAAACGGTCAACATCCCCACCCCTAAACCATATATATTCTTGTAGGGGACAATAAAACAAATAAAATGAAATGTAGGTAAAGTCCCTGGGGGTCACCACCACCCTTCCTGTTTGAATACTTGTAAATGGTGGAGATCCCCACCAGTAAGCCATATATATTCTTGTATGGTACAAAAAATCAAATCAAATGAACATGGGACCATATGAATTGCGAGTTATGGGAGCTTTGTTTGGGAGACTTCGTAACAGCATCCTGTTACAATTACTTCTTGTTGTTTATACTCTTATATCTGGTACTAGTTCTAAATTTGTTGAGGTAAAATGATCTTTTTATGACCTATCTATATGTGTTTGTGCTCAACCGATTCTTTTACTTTATGTTCGATACTCATTTGTTCCTTATTTGATTTTTATACGTTCTACCTTTTAACTGCTTTATGTCCGTATGTTTGAAGATGGATCTTGGTTCGAAGGGATGAAATCACCGTGTTAGCGCTTGCATAAAAAAAAGATGTGGTATAATTGCCAATGAGACAACAACCCACAATAGACCAAAATGACACAGAAACTATCAACTATAGGTCAATGTACGGCCTTCAACAATGAGCATAGCCCAAACCGTGCAGTCACCTATAAAAGGCCCGGATATGACAATTTCAAACAATTCAAACAACAAAACTAACGGCCGTATTTCATATACAAAAAAATAACGGAAAACAAATATGTAACACAAAAACAAACGATAACTACTTAATTTCAGGCTCTTGTCTAGGTAGAGGCACATACTAACATAATGTGGTGGGGTTAAACATGTTAGCAGGGTGTACATCGTTTCGGAGCATGCTATTACCTTAAGCTTGTTTAATTCGTTCCATCACTCGTTATAATTCGCTTATAATACGTGTATCATACGTCGCACCTTTCATGTGGTAAAACATGATTTTCAATTGTTTTGTTGTCTCTGGTGGTAGATTTGGGTTCTTAGAGGTGATATAACTCTATAAGCGCATATGTACCCGTTCCAGCGCTCGGATAATACCCTGTTACTTATTCGTTCCTTATTCGCTTTTAATGCGCGGGGTAAGTATACGTTGAACCTTGAAATAAATCGTTTTTTAATTGTGTTCATGTCTTTGGTGGTAACAATGTGTTCTTAGAGAAGAAATGACCCTATTAGAGCGCATGTACCCGTTCCAGCGCTCGGTTAATACCCTGTTACCTATTCGTTACCTATTCACTTATAATACGTTTGTTGTACGTTGCACCTTTTAGAAAAGGATTTTCACTTGTGTTCATGTCTCTGGTGGTAACAATGTGTAATTAGAGATGAAATGACCCTATTAGCATGCATGTACCCGTTCCAGTGCTCGGATAATACCCTGTTACTTCTTCGTTCCTTATTCGCTTTTAATACGCGGGGTAAGTATACGTTGCACCTTGAAATAAATCGTTTTTTAATTGTGTTCATGTCTCTGGTGGTAACAATGTGTTCTTAGAGAAGAAATGACCCTATTAGAGCGCATGTACCCGTTCCAGCGCTCGGTTAATACCCTGTTACCTATTCGTTACATATTCGTTACCTATTCGTTACCTATTAACTTATAATACGTTTGTTGTACGTTGCACCTTTGAGAAAAGGATTTTCACTTGTGTTCATGTCTCTGGTGGTAACAATGTGTTCTTCGAGAAGAAATGACCCCATTTGAGCGCATGTACCCGTTCCAGCGCTCGGTTAATACCCTGTTACCTATTCGTTACCTATTCACCTATAATACGTTTGTTGTACGTTGCACCTTTTAGAAAAGGATTTTCACTTGTGTTCATGTCTCTGGTGGTAACAATGTGTAATTAGAGATGAAATGACCCTATTAGCATGCATGTACCTGTTCCAGCGCTCGGATAATACCCTGTTACTTATTCGTTCCTTATTCGCTTTTAATACGCGGGGTAAGTATACGTTGCACCTTGAAATAAATCGTTTTTTAATTGTGTTCATGTCTCTGGTGGTAACAATGTGTTCTTAGAGAAGAAATGACCCTATAAGAGCGCATGTACCCGTTCCAGCGCTCGGTTAATACCCTGTTACCTATTCGTTACCTATTCGTTACCTATTCACTTATAATACGTTTGTTGTACGTTGCACCTTTGAGAAAAGGATTTTCACTTGTATTCATGTCTCTGGTGGTAACAATGTGTAATTAGAGATGAAATGACCCTATAAGCATGCATGTACCCGTTCCAGCGCTCGGTTAATACCCTGTTACCTATTCGTTACCTATTCGTTACCTATTCACTTATAATACATTTGTTGTACGTTGCACCTTTTAGAAAAGGATTTTCACTTGTGTTCATGTCTCTGGTGGTAACAATGTGTAATTAGAGATGAAATAACCCTATTAGCGTGCATTTACCCGTTCCAGCGCTCGGTTATTACCCTGTTACCTATTCACTTATAATACGTTTATTGTACGTTGCACCTTTTAGAAAAGGATTTTCAATTGTGTCCATGTCTCTGGTGGTAACAATGTGTTCTTATAGATAAAATACCCCTATTAGCGCGTGTGTACCCGTTCCAGCGCTCGGATAATACCCGGTTACTTATTCGTTACTTATTCGCTTAAATGCGCAGGGTATATATACGTTGCACCTTGAAATAAATTGTTTTTTTAATTGTGTTCATGTCTCTGGTGGTAACAATGTGTTCTTAGAGATGAAACGACCCTATTAGCGCGCATGTACCCGTTCCAGCGCTCAGTTAATACCCTGTTACCTATTCGTCACCTATTCGTTACTTATTCGCTTATAATACGTTTGTTGTACGTTGCATCTTTTAGAAAAAGATTTTCATTTGTGTTCATGTCTCTGGTGGTAACAATGTGTTCTTAGAGGCAGCACTCGCACCCGAAAAGTGGAAAGGGGTAAATATAAGTTGCAAAACTTGTTTCTTAATCCACTATAAATAAATATATTTAAATTAAAGAATAAAACGTGTGTTATGCGTTTGCTCTTGAAAAAAAGAAATATGTTTGTGTCTTTGGTGGTAACTGTCGGTTTTTAGAGGTGAAATAACCCTAATAGAACATATGTACCCGTTTCAGCGCTCGACTGATACCCTGTAACTTATTCGTTCCTTATTCGCTTTAAATACGCGTGGTATACGTTGCACCTTGAAATAAATCGATTATCGATTGCTTTCACGTCTCTGGTGGTAATTATGTGTTCTGTGATCTGAGTTGAAAAAACCCTATTAGCGTATATAAACCCATTTCACCGCTCAGTGATACCCTGTTACTTATTCGTTCCTTATTCGCTTTTAAAACGTGTGTAATGCGTTGCACTTTAAAAAGAAATATTTTTGTGTCTCTGGTGGTAACTGTCGGTTCTTAGAGGAGAAATAACCTTAATCGAACATATGTACCCGTTTCAGCGCTTGACTAATACCCTGTTACTTATTCGTTCCTTATTCGCTTTAAATACGCGTGCTATGCGTTGCACCTTGAAATAAGAAGTAACAAATAGGTAACAAGGTATAAGCCGAACGCTGGAACGGGTACATAGGCGCTAAAAGGGTTATTTCATCTCTAAGAACACATTGTTACCACCAGAGACATGAACCCAAATGAAAATCTTTTTCTAAAAGGTGCAACGTACAACAAACGTATTATAAGTGAATAGGTAACGAATAGGTAACGAATAGGTAACAGGGTATTAACCGAGCGCTGGAACGGGTACATGCGCGCTAATAAGGTCATTTCATCTCTAAGAACACATTGTTACCACCAGAGACGTGGACACAATTGAAAATCCTTTTCTAAAAGGTGCAACGTACATCAAACGTATTATAAGTGAATAGGTAACGAATAGGTAACAGGGTATTAACCGAGCAGTGGAACGGGTACATGCGCGCTAATAGGGTTATTTCATCTCTAAGAACACATTGTTACCACCAGAGACATGGACACAATTGAAAATCCTTTTCTAAAAGGTGCAACGTACATCAAACGTATTATAAGTGAATAGGTAACAAATAGGTAACAGGGTATTAACCGAGCGCTGGAACGGGTACATGCACGCTAATAGGGTCATTTCATCTCTAATTACACATTGTTACCACCAGAGAAATGAACACAAGTAAAAATCCTTTTCTAAAAGGTGCAACGTACAACAAACGTATTATAAGTGAATAGGTAACGAATAGGTAACAGGGTATTAACCGAGCGCTGGAACGGGTACATGCGCGCTAATAGGGTCGTTTCATCTCTAAGAACACATTGTTACCACCAGAGACATGAACACAATTAAAAAACAATTTATTTCAAGGTGCAACGTATATATACCCTGCGCATTTAAGCGAATAAGTAACGAATAAGTAACCGGGTATTATCCGAGCGCTGGAACGGGTACACACGCGCTAATAGGGTTATTTCATCTCTAAGAACACATTGTTACCACCAGAGACATGAACCCAAATGAAAATCTTTTTCTAAAAGGTGCAACGTACAACAAACGTATTATAAGCAAATAAGTAACGAATAGGTAACGAATAGGTAATAGGGTATCAACCGAGCGCTGGAACGGGTACATGCGCACTAATAGGGTCATTTCATCTCTAAGAACACATTGTTACCACCAGAGACATGAACACAATTGAAAATTCTTTTCTAAAAGGTGCAACGTACAACAAACGTATTATAAGTGAATAGGTAACGAATAGGTAACGAATAGGTAACAGGGTATTAACCGAGCGCTGGAACGGGTACATGCGCGCTAATAAGGTCATTTCATCTCTAAGAACACATTGTTACCACCAGAGACGTGGACACAATTGAAAATCCTTTTCTAAAAGGTGCAACGTACATCAAACGTATTATAAGTGAATAGGTAACGAATAGGTAACAGGGTATTAACCGAGCAGTGGAACGGGTACATGCGCGCTAATAGGGTTATTTCATCTCTAAGAACACATTGTTACCACCAGAGACATGGACACAATTGAAAATCCTTTTCTAAAAGGTGCAACGTACATCAAACGTATTATAAGTGAATAGGTAACAAATAGGTAACAGGGTATTAACCGAGCGCTGGAACGGGTACATGCACGCTAATAGGGTCATTTCATCTCTAATTACACATTGTTACCACCAGAGAAATGAACACAAGTAAAAATCCTTTTCTAAAAGGTGCAACGTACAACAAACGTATTATAAGTGAATAGGTAACGAATAGGTAACAGGGTATTAACCGAGCGCTGGAACGGGTACATGCGCGCTAATAGGGTCGTTTCATCTCTAAGAACACATTGTTACCACCAGAGACATGAACACAATTAAAAAACAATTTATTTCAAGGTGCAACGTATATATACCCTGCGCATTTAAGCGAATAAGTAACGAATAAGTAACCGGGTATTATCCGAGCGCTGGAACGGGTACACACGCGCTAATAGAGGTATTTTATCTATAAGAACAAATTATTACCACCGGAGACATGAAAACAATTGAAAATTCTTTTCTGAAAGGTGCAACGTACAACAAACGTATTATAAGTGAATAGGTAACGAATAGGTTACAGGGTATTAACTGTGCGCTGGAGCGGGTACATGCACGCTAATAGTGTCATTTCATCTCTAATTACACACAAGTGAAAATCCTTTTCTAAAAGGTGCAAAGTACAACAAACGTATTTAAAGCGAATAAGTAACGAATAGGTAACGAATAGGTAACAAGATATTAACCGAGCGCTGGAACGGGTACATATGCGCTTATAGGGTCATTTCATCTCTAAGAACACATTGTTACCACCAGAGACATGAACACAAGTGAAAATCCTTTTCTAAAAGGTGCAACGTACAACAAACGTATTTAAAGCGAATAAGTAACGAATAGGTAACGAATAGGTAACAGGGTATTAACCGAGCGCTGGAACGGGTACATATGCGCTAATAGGGTCATTTCATCTCTTATAACACATTGTTACCACCAGAGACATGGACACAATTAAAAATCCTTTTCTAAAAGGTGCAACGTACAACAAACGTATTATAAGTGAATAGGTAACGAATAGGTAACAGGGTAATAACCGAGCGCTGGAACGGGTAAATGCACGCTAATAGGGTCATTTCATCTCTAATTACACATTGTTACCACCAGAGACATGAACACAAGTGAAAATCCTTTTCTAAAAGGTGCAACGTACAACAAACGTATTTAAAGCGAATAAGTAACGAATAGGTAACAGGGTATTAACCGAGCGCTGGAACGGGTACATGCACTCTAATAGGGTCATTTCGTCTCTAAGAACACATTGTTACCACCAGAAACATGAACACAATTAAAAAACGATTTATTTCAAGGTGCAATGTATACTTACCCCGCGCATTAAAAGCGAATAAGGAACGAATAAGTAACAGGGTATTATCCGAGCGCTGGAACGGGTACATGCACGCTAATAGGGTCTTTTCATCTCTAATTACACATTGTTACCTCCAGAGACATGAACACAAGTGGAAATCCTTTTCTAAAAGGTGCAACGTACAAAAAATGTATTATAAGTGAATAGGTAACGAATAGGTAACAGGGTATTAACCGAGCGCTGGAACGGGTACATGCGCGCTAATAGTGTCAATTCATCTCTAAAAACACATTGTTACCACCAGAGACATGAACACAATTGAAAATCCTTTTCCAAAAGGTGCAACGTACAAAAAACGTATTATAAATGAATAGGTAACGAATAGGTAACGAATAGGTAACAGGGTATTAACCGAGCGGTGGAACGGGTACATGCGCGCTAATAGGGTCATTTCATCTCTAAGAACACATTGTTACCACCAGAGACATGGACACAATTGAAAATCCTTTTCTAAAAGGTGCAACGTACATCAAACGTATTATAAGTGAATAGGTAACGAATAGGTAACGAATAGGTAACAGGGTATTAACCGAGCGCTGGAACGGGTACATGCACGCTAATAGGGTCATTTCATCTCTAATTACACATTGTTACCACCAGAGACATGGACACAAGTAAAAATCCTTTTCTAAAAAGTGCAACGTACAACAAACGTATATAAAGCGAATAAGTAACGAATAGGTAACGAATAGGTAACGAATAGGTAACAGGGTATTAACCGAGCGCTGGAACGGGTACATGCACTCTAATAGGGTCATTTCGTCTCTAAGAACACATTGTTACCACCAGAAACATGAACACAATAAAAAAACGATTTATTTCAAGGTGTAATGTATACTTACCCCGCGCATTAAAAGCGAATAAGGAACGAATAAGTAACAGGGTATTATCCGAGCGCTGGAACGGGTACATGCACGCTAATAGGGTCTTTTCATCTGTAATTACACATTGTTACCTCCAGAGACATGAACACAAGTGGAAATTCTTTTCTAAAAGGTGCAACGTACAAAAATGTATTATAAGTGAATAGGTAACGAATAGGTAACAGGGTATTAACCGAGCGCTGGAACGGGTACAAGCGCGCTAATAGTGTCAATTCATCTCTAAAAACACATTGTTACCACCAGAGACATGAACACAATTGAAAATCCTTTTCCAAAAGGTGCAACGTACAAAAAACGTATTATAAATGAATAGGTAACGAATAGGTAACAGGGTATTAACCGAGCGGTGGAACGGGTACATGCGCGCTAATAGGGTCATTTCATCTCTAAGAACACATTGTTACCACCAGAGACATGGACACAATTGAAAATCCTTTTCTAAAAGGTGCAACGTACATCAAACGTATTATAAGTGAATAGGTAACGAATAGGTAACGAATAGGTAACAGGGTATTAACCGAGCGCTGGAACGGGTACATGCACGCTAATAGGGTCATTTCATCTCTAATTACACATTGTTACCACCAGAGACATGAACACAAGTAAAAATCTTTTTCTAAAAAGTGCAACGTACAACAAACGTATATAAAGCGAATAAGTAACGAATAGGTAACGAATAGGTAACAGGGTATTAACCGAGCGTTGGAACGGGTACATATGCGCTAATAGGGTCATTTCATCTCTTAGAACACATTGTTACCACCAGAGACATGAACACAATTAAAAAACGATTTATTTCAAGGTGCAACGTAGACTTACCCCGCGCATTAAAAGCGAATAAGGAACGAATAAGTAACAGGGTATTATCCGAGCGCTGGAACAGGTACATGCACGCTAATAGGGTCATTTCATCTTTAAGAACACATTGTTACCACCAGAGACATGAACACAAGTAAAAATCCTTTTCTAAAAGTGCAACGTACAACAACGTATATAAAGCGAATAAGTAACGAATAGGTAACGAATAGGTAACAGGGTATTAACCGAGCGCTGGAACGGGTACATATGCGCTAATAGGGTCATTTCATCTCTAAGAACACATTGTTACCACCAGAGACATGAACACAAGTGAAAATCCTTTTCTAAAAGGTGCAACGTACAACAAACGTATTTAAAGCGAATAAGTAACGAATAGGTAACGAATAGGTAACAGGGTATTAACCGAGCGCTGGAACGGGTACATATGCGCTAATAGGGTCATTTCATCTCTTATAACACATTGTTACCACCAGAGACATGGACACAATTAAAAATCCTTTTCTAAAAGGTGCAACGTACAACAAACGTATTATAAGTGAATAGGTAACGAATAGGTAACAGGGTAATAACCGAGCGCTGGAACGGGTAAATGCACGCTAATAGGGTCATTTCATCTCTAATTACACATTGTTACCACCAGAGACATGAACACAAGTGAAAATCCTTTTCTAAAAGGTGCAACGTACAACAAACGTATTTAAAGCGAATAAGTAACGAATAGGTAACAGGGTATTAACCGAGCGCTGGAACGGGTACATGCACTCTAATAGGGTCATTTCGTCTCTAAGAACACATTGTTACCACCAGAATCATGAACACAATTAAAAAACGATTTATTTCAAGGTGTAATGTATACTTACCCCGCGCATTAAAAGCGAATAAGGAACGAATAAGTAACAGGGTATTATCCGAGCGCTGGAACGGGTACATGCACGCTAATAGGGTCTTTTCATCTCTAATTACACATTGTTACCTCCAGAGACATGAACACAAGTGGAAATCCTTTTCTAAAAGGTGCAACGTACAAAAAATGTATTATAAGTGAATAGGTAACAGGGTATTAACCGAGCGCTGGAACGGGTACATGCGCGCTAATAGTGTCAATTCATCTCTAAAAACACATTGTTACCACCAGAGACATGAACACAATTGAAAATCCTTTTCCAAAAGGTGCAACGTACAAAAAACGTATTATAAATGAATAGGTAACGAATAGGTAACGAATAGGTAACAGGGTATTAACCGAGCGGTGGAACGGGTACCTGCGCGCTAATAGGGTCATTTCATCTCTAAGAACACATTGTTACCACCAGAGACATGGACACAATTGAAAATCCTTTTCTAAAAGGTGCAACGTACATCAAACGTATTATAAGTGAATAGGTAACGAATAGGTAACGAATAGGTAACAGGGTATTAACCGAGCGCTGGAACGGGTACATGCACGCTAATAGGGTCATTTCATCTCTAATTACACATTGTTACCACCAGAGACATGGACACAAGTAAAAATCCTTTTCTAAAAAGTGCAACGTACAACAAACGTATATAAAGCGAATAAGTAACGAATAGGTAACGAATAGGTAACGAATAGGTAACAGGGTATTAACCGAGCGCTGGAACGGGTACATGCACTCTAATAGGGTCATTTCGTCTCTAAGAACACATTGTTACCACCAGAAACATGAACACAATAAAAAAACGATTTATTTCAAGGTGTAATGTATACTTACCCCGCGCATTAAAAGCGAATAAGGAACGAATAAGTAACAGGGTATTATCCGAGCGCTGGAACGGGTACATGCACGCTAATAGGGTCTTTTCATCTCTAATTACACATTGTTACCTCCAGAGACATGAACACAAGTGGAAATTCTTTTCTAAAAGGTGCAACGTACAAAAATGTATTATAAGTGAATAGGTAACGAATAGGTAACAGGGTATTAACCGAGCGCTGGAACGGGTACAAGCGCGCTAATAGTGTCAATTCATCTCTAAAAACACATTGTTACCACCAGAGACATGAACACAATTGAAAATCCTTTTCCAAAAGGTGCAACGTACAAAAAACGTATTATAAATGAATAGGTAACGAATAGGTAACGAATAGGTAACAGGGTATTAACCGAGCGGTGGAACGGGTACATGCACGCTAATAGGGTCTTTTCATCTGTAATTACACATTGTTACCTCCAGAGACATGAACACAAGTGGAAATTCTTTTCTAAAAGGTGCAACGTACAAAAATGTATTATAAGTGAATAGGTAACGAATAGGTAACAGGGTATTAACCGAGCGCTGGAACGGGTACAAGCGCGCTAATAGTGTCAATTCATCTCTAAAAACACATTGTTACCACCAGAGACATGAACACAATTGAAAATCCTTTTCCAAAAGGTGCAACGTACAAAAAACGTATTATAAATGAATAGGTAACGAATAGGTAACAGGGTATTAACCGAGCGGTGGAACGGGTACATGCGCGCTAATAGGGTCATTTCATCTCTAAGAACACATTGTTACCACCAGAGACATGGACACAATTGAAAATCCTTTTCTAAAAGGTGCAACGTACATCAAACGTATTATAAGTGAATAGGTAACGAATAGGTAACGAATAGGTAACAGGGTATTAACCGAGCGCTGGAACGGGTACATGCACGCTAATAGGGTCATTTCATCTCTAATTACACATTGTTACCACCAGAGACATGAACACAAGTAAAAATCCTTTTCTAAAAAGTGCAACGTACAACAAACGTATATAAAGCGAATAAGTAACGAATAGGTAACAGGGTATTAACCGAGCGTTGGAACGGGTACATATGCGCTAATAGGGTCATTTCATCTCTTAGAACACATTGTTACCACCAGAGACATGAACACAATTAAAAAACGATTTATTTCAAGGTGCAACGTAGACTTACCCCGCGCATTAAAAGCGAATAAGGAACGAATAAGTAACAGGGTATTATCCGAGCGCTGGAACGGGTACATGCACGCTAATAGGGTCATTTCATCTTTAAGAACACATTGTTACCACCAGAGACATGAACACAAGTAAAAATCCTTTTCTAAAAGTGCAACGTACAACAACGTATATAAAGCGAATAAGTAACGAATAGGTAACAGGGTATTAACCGAGCGCTGGAACGGGTACATATGCGCTAATAGGGTCATTTCATCTCTAAGAACACATTGTTACCACCAGAGACATGAACACAAGTGAAAATCCTTTTCTAAAAGGTGCAACGTACAACAAACGTATTTAAAGCGAATAAGTAACGAATAGGTAACGAATAGGTAACAGGGTATTAACCGAGCGCTGGAACGGGTACATATGCGCTAATAGGGTCATTTCATCTCTTATAACACATTGTTACCACCAGAGACATGGACACAATTAAAAATCCTTTTCTAAAAGGTGCAACGTACAACAAACGTATTATAAGTGAATAGGTAACGAATAGGTAACAGGGTAATAACCGAGCGCTGGAACGGGTAAATGCACGCTAATAGGGTCATTTCATCTCTAATTACACATTGTTACCACCAGAGACATGAACACAAGTGAAAATCCTTTTCTAAAAGGTGCAACGTACAACAAATGATTTAAAGCGAATAAGTAACGAATAGGTAACAGGGTATTAACCGAGCGCTGGAACGGGTACATGCACTCTAATAGGGTCATTTCGTCTCTAAGAACACATTGTTACCACCAGAAACATGAACACAATTAAAAAACGATTTATTTCAAGGTGTAATGTATACTTACCCCGCGCATTAAAAGCGAATAAGGAACGAATAAGTAACAGGGTATTATCCGAGCGCTGGAACGGGTACATGCACGCTAATAGGGTCTTTTCATCTCTAATTACACATTGTTACCTCCAGAGACATGAACACAAGTGGAAATCCTTTTCTAAAAGGTGCAACGTACAAAAAATGTATTATAAGTGAATAGGTAACGAATAGGTAACAGGGTATTAACCGAGCGCTGGAACGGGTACATGCGCGCTAATAGTGTCAATTCATCTCTAAAAACACATTGTTACCACCAGAGACATGAACACAATTGAAAATCCTTTTCCAAAAGGTGCAACGTACAAAAAACGTATTATAAATGAATAGGTAACGAATAGGTAACAGGGTATTAACCGAGCGGTGGAACGGGTACATGCGCGCTAATAGGGTCATTTCATCTCTAAGAACACATTGTTACCACCAGAGACATGGACACAATTGAAAATCCTTTTCTAAAAGGTGCAACGTACATCAAACGTATTATAAGTGAATAGGTAACGAATAGGTAACGAATAGGTAACAGGGTATTAACCGAGCGCTGGAACGGGTACATGCACGCTAATAGGGTCATTTCATCTCTAATTACACATTGTTACCACCAGAGACATGGACACAAGTAAAAATCCTTTTCTAAAAAGTGCAACGTACAACAAACGTATATAAAGCGAATAAGTAACGAATAGGTAACGAATAGGTAACGAATAGGTAACAGGGTATTAACCGAGCGCTGGAACGGGTACATGCACTCTAATAGGGTCATTTCGTCTCTAAGAACACATTGTTACCACCAGAAACATGAACACAATAAAAAAACGATTTATTTCAAGGTGTAATGTATACTTACCCCGCGCATTAAAAGCGAATAAGGAACGAATAAGTAACAGGGTATTATCCGATCGCTGGAACGGGTACATGCACGCTAATAGGGTCTTTTCATCTCTAATTACACATTGTTACCTCCAGAGACATGAACACAAGTGGAAATTCTTTTCTAAAAGGTGCAACGTACAAAAATGTATTATAAGTGAATAGGTAACGAATAGGTAACAGGGTATTAACCGAGCGCTGGAACGGGTACAAGCGCGCTAATAGTGTCAATTCATCTCTAAAAACACATTGTTACCACCAGAGACATGAACACAATTGAAAATCCTTTTCCAAAAGGTGCAACGTACAAAAAACGTATTATAAATGAATAGGTAACGAATAGGTAACGAATAGGTAACAGGGTATTAACCGAGCGGTGGAACGGGTACATGCGCGCTAATAGGGTCATTTCATCTCTAAGAACACATTGTTACCACCAGAGACATGGACACAATTGAAAATCCTTTTCTAAAAGGTGCAACGTACATCAAACGTATTATAAGTGAATAGGTAACGAATAGGTAACGAATAGGTAACAGGGTATTAACCGAGCGCTGGAACGGGTACATGCACGCTAATAGGGTCATTTCATCTCTAATTACACATTGTTACCACCAGAGACATGAACACAAGTAAAAATCCTTTTCTAAAAAGTGCAACGTACAACAAACGTATATAAAGCGAATAAGTAACGAATAGGTAACGAATAGGTAACAGGGTATTAACCGAGCGCTGGAACGGGTACATATGCGCTAATAGGGTCATTTCATCTCTTAGAACACATTGTTACAACCAGAGACATGAACACAATTAAAAAACGATTTATTTCAAGGTGCAACGTATACTTACCCCGCGCATTAAAAGCGAATAAGGAACGAATAAGTAACAGGGTATTATCCGAGCGCTGGAACGGGTACATGCACGCTAATAGGGTCATTTCATCTTTAAGAACACATTGTTACCACCAGAGACATGAACACAAGTAAAAATCCTTTTCTAAAAGTGCAACGTACAACAACGTATATAAAGCGAATAAGTAACGAATAGGTAACAGGGTATTAACCGAGCGCTGGAACGGGTACATGCGCGCTAATAGTGTCATTTCATCTCTAAGAACACATTGTTACCACCACAGACATGGACACAATTGAAAATCCTTTTCTAAAAGGTACAACGTACAACAAACGTATTATAAGTGAATAGGTAACGAATAGGTAACAGGATAATAACCGAGCGCTGGAACGGGTAAATGCACGCTAATAGGGTCATTTCATCTCTAATTACACATTGTTACCACCAGAGACATGAACACAAGTGAAAATCCTTTTCTAAAAGGTGCAACGTACAACAAATGTATTATAAGTGAATAGGTAACGAATAGGTAACAGGGTATTAACCGAGCGCTGGAACGGGTACATGCATGCTAATAGGGTCATTTCATCTCTAATTACACATTGTTACCACCAGAGACATGAACACAAGTGAAAATCCTTTTCTCAAAGGTGCAACGTACAACAAACGTATTACAAGTGAATAGGTAACGAATAGGTAACGAATAGGTAACAGGGTATTAACCGAGCGCTGGAACGGGTACATGCGCTCTAATAGGGTCATATCTTCTCTAAGAACACATTGTTACCACCAGACATGAACACAATTAAAAAACAATTTATTTCAAGGTGCAACGTATACTTACCCCGCGCATTAAAAGCGAATAAGGAACGAATAAGTAACAGGGTATTATCCGAGCGCTGGAACGGGTACATATGCGCTTATAGAGTTATATCACCTCTAAGAACCCAAATCTACCACCAGAGACAACAAAACAATTGAAAATCATGTTTTAAAAGGTGCAACGTATGATACACGTATTATAAGCGAATTATAAGCGAGTGATGGAACGAACTAAACAAGGTAATAGCATGCTCCGAAACGATGTACACCCTGCTAACATGTTTAACCCCACCACATTATGTTAGTATGTGCCTCTCCCTAGACAAGAGCCTGAAATTAAGTAGTTATTGTTTGTTTTTGTGTTACATATTTGTTTTCCGTTATTTTTTTGTATATGAAATACGGCCGTTAGTTTTGTTGTTTGAATTGTTTGAAATTGTCATATCTGGGCCTTTTATAGGTGACTGCACGGTTTGGGCTATGCTCATTGTTGAAGGCCGTACATTGACCTATAGTTGATAGTTTCTGTGTCATTTTGGTCTATTGTGGGTTGTTGTCTCATTGGCAATTATACCACATCTTTTTTTTATGCAAGCGCTAACACGGTGATTTCATCCCTTCGAACCAAGATCCATCTTCAAACATACGGACATAAAGCAGTTAAAAGGTAGAACGTATAAAAATCAAATAAGGAACAAATGAGTATCGAACATAAAGTAAAAGGATCGGTTGAGCACAAACACATATAAATAGGTCATAAAAAGATCATTTTACCTCAACAAATTTAGAACTAGTACCAGATATAAGAGTATAAACAACAAGAAGTAATTGTAACAGGATGCTGTTACGAAGTCTCCCAAACAAAGCTCCCATAACTCGCAATTCATATGGTTCCATGTTCATTTGATTTGATGTTTTGTCCCATACAAGAATATATATGGCTTACTGGTGGGGATCTCCACCATTTACAAGTATTCAAACAGGAGGGGGTGGTGGTGACCCCCAGGGACTTTACCTACATTTCATTTTATTTGTTTTCTTGTCCCCTACAAGAATATATATGGTTTAGGGGTGGGGATGTTAACCGTTTACAAGTTTTCAAACAAGAGGGGGTGGGATGACCCCCTCAGGACTTCCCTTTTATCTCATTTTATTTGTTTTATTGTCCCCTACAAGATTATATATGGTTTAGGGGTGGGGATCTGGACCATTTACAAGATAATAGTACATTCTCAAATTGAACGGGGTAGGGGTGACTCCAAGGAACTTCCATTTAATTTCATTTGATTAGTTTTATTGTCTCTTACAAGAATATATATAGTTTAGGGGTGGGGATGTTGACCGTTTACAAGTTTTCAAACAAGAGGGGGTGGGCTGACCCCCTAGGGACTTTCCTTTTATTTCATTTCATTTGTTTTATTGTCCCCTACAAGAATATATATGGTTTAGGGGTGGGGATCTGGACCATTTACAAGATAATAGTACATTCTCAAATTGAACGGGGTGGGGGTGACCCCTAGGAACTTCCATTTAATTTCATTTGATTAGTTTTATTGTCCCTTACAAGAATATATATAGTTTCGGCGTGGGGATGTTGACCGTTTATAAGTTTTCAAACAAGAGGGGGTGGGGTGACCCCCTAGGGACTTTCCTTTTATTTCATTTCATTTGTTTTATTGTCCCCTACAAGAAAATATATGGTTTAGGGGTGGGGATCTGGACCATTTACAAGATAATAGTACATTCTCAAATTGAACGGGATGGGGGTGACCCCCAGGATTTTCCATTTAATTTCATTTGATTAGTTTTATTGTCCCCTACAAGAATATATATGGTTTTGGGGTGATGATCTGGACCGTTTACAAGATAATAGCACATTCTAAAATTGAACGGGGTGGGGATGACCCCCGGGGACTTCCATTTAATTTCATTTGATTTGTTTTATCGTCCTATTCAAGAACATATATGGTTTAGGGGTGGGGATCTGGACCGTTTACAAGATAATAGTACATTCTCAAATTGAACGGGGTGGGGTGACCCCCAGGAACTTTTATTTAATTTCATTTGATTAGTTTTATTGTCCCATACAAGAATATATATGGTTTAGGGGTGGGGATCTGGACCGTTTACAAGTTAAAAGCATATTCTCGAATTGAAGGCGGTAGGGATGACCCCCCAGGGACTCCCCTATATTTCATGTGATTTGTTTTATTGTCCTTTAATCATTTCTGAAGACTGCATGTATCTATCACTTACAGTTTTCAAGTTATATTCATTTGAAAATTTTAGAAAATAAAATCCCATAGGGTTCTATAGTAAACCCCTCCCTTCTGTCTGCCCCCCAAAATACCCCTTTATAGACCCCAATGCACAAATGAGCGATTGATGGCTCACCTAGACATATTAGTCTAACATTTTATGAAACCCTAAGTAAATCTGACAAGCAGTTTTGGAGAAATGCTGCGGACAAGTTCATTTTTAAAGTGGCGGAAGAAGAAGAGGAAGAAGAGGAAGAAGAGGAAGAAGAAGAATAATAACTAGATTTGTAATTGCTAGCAATAACGGATGGCACCCTCATCCCCCCATTGCCGGGCGAGCGGCAGCCATTTTGGAAATTCCAAAGTCAAAGAGTGCATCTACACCTGCAAGTTATCATTTTTGCAAAATTTCATTAAGTTTGGAGCATTTTGAAATTTTGGACAATTTTGCAGTTTCCATGGTTACGGCGGCCATTTTGGAAATTCCAACTTCAAAATGCAACTCCGCACATGTCAGTCACTATTCCTGTAAAGTTTCATCCAGTTTGCAGCACTTAATTTTTTGGACATTTTGAACATTTGTGCTGCAACCATGGTTACAGTAGATAATTCCAAAATTCTAAAAGCAGACATCTCATTGTCACATGTCATGTTATATATCAATACAGTTTCATTGACTTTGGTGCACTACTCTCTGTGAAAATGCTGATTTTATGCATTTTTCCATAGAGTCAATGCAAAACTTGGCCCCAGTTTCCATGACAATGGCGGCCATTTTGAACTATCAAAATATTGTCTTGACATCTTGGCATACTGGAGAACATTTTCATAAAGTTTCATCCTGTTGGATCTTATAACGAAAGATTTAGAACTTTTAATATTTTAGCTGTTTCCATGGTAACGGCAGCCATTTTGAAAATTCCAAAGTCAAACTGGAAATCAAGACATGCCAGTTAACATTCCTGTGGAGTTTCTTCCAGTTTGGACCACTTTGATTTTTTTCGCATTTGTGCTGTTTCCATGGAAACGGCGGCCATTTTTTACCATTCCATAGCAAGGTGCACAACTTCAGATGGTGGTCCTCATTATAGTAGAGTTCCATCAACATTGGTCCATAGGATTCCAAGAACTCGCGCGGACAAAATGTGTGGAAGAAAAATAAGAAAAAAAAGAAACGTAGAATAACAATATGTCACCCCAACTCCGTTGAGGGTGCCATAATTAATTAAAAAGGGGGAAGGATATTAAAAATCGAATAAGTAACGCATAGGTAACGATAGGGAATAGGGAATAAGTAACGTATAGGTAACGAATAGGGAATAGGTAACGAATAGGTAACGAATAGGAAATAGGGAATAGGTAACGAATAGGTAACGAATAGGGAATAGGGAATAGGTAACGAATAGGTAACGAATAGGGAATAGGGAATAGGGAATAGGTAACCAACTTGACGTCCATTTCTTCTCCAAGAAGTATTTGGCAAAGGGAGGGGGTAATGTTTGTTTTTACTTTTTAAGTGCAATTTCACGGATCCGAGATACTAGACAAACAATACATTTACCTCACACTTTTTAAGTAATGCATTTATGAGTGAATCGTTGTTTGAGTAAAGACCAGTGGCAAGTATTTCTGTGTAAGTCAAGTCGATTCGGAAAGACCTTAATTATACCCCACGCAACGAAGTGGCGGAGGGTATAATGTTTTTGACCCGTCCGTCCGTCCGTCCGTCCGTCAGTCCGTCCGTTCGTCAGTCCTGTTTCTTGTCATCGCAACTCCTCTCAAACCACACAACAGAATTTCACGAAACCTTTTCAGATAATAAGGACATGCTATGTAGTTGTGCATATCGACGGGAAATTGCGATTCAATTTTTTTTCTAGGAGTTACGCCCCTTTGAACTTATTTACTTTAATGTACTACTGCAACAGTTTGTCATCGCAACTCCTCTCAAACCACACTACAGAATTTCACGAAACCTTTTCAGATAATAAGGACAAACTATATAGTTGTGCATATCGACGGGAAATTGCGATTCAATTTTTTTTCTAGGAGTTACGCCCCTTTGAACTTATTTACTTTAATGTACTACTGCAACAGTTTGTCATCGCAACTCCTCTCAAACCACACAACAGAATTTCACGAAACCTTTTCAGATAATAAGGACATACTATGTAGTTGTGCATATCGACGGGAAATTGCAATTCAATTTTTTTTCTAGGAGTTACGCCCCTTTGAACTGATTTCCTTTAATGTACTACCGCAACAGTTTGTCATCGCAACTCCTCTCAAACCACACAACAGAATTTCACAAAACCTTTTCAGATAATAAGGACATGCTATGTAGTTGTGCATATCGACGGGAAATTGCGATTCAATTTTTTTTCTAGGAGTTACGCCCCTTTGAACTTATTTCCTTTAATGTATTACTGCAACAGTTTGTCATCGCAACTCCTCTCAAACCACACAACAGAATTTCACGAAACCTTTTCAGATAATAAGGAAATACTATGTAGTTGTGCATATCGACGGGAAATTGCGATTCAATTTTTTTTTTAGGAGTTACGCCCCTTTGAACTTATTTCCTTTAATGTACTACTGCAACAGTTTGTCATCGCAACTCCTCTCAAACCACACAACAGAATTTCATGAAACTTTGTAGATAATAAGGACATACTATGTAGATGTGCATATCAACAGGAAATTACGGTTCAATTTTTTTTCTAGGAGTTATGCCCCTTTGAACTTATTTGCCTCAATGTACTTCTGCAACAGTTTGTCATCTCAACTCCTCTGAAAACACACAACAGAATTTCATGAAATTTTGTAGATAATAAGGACATACTATGTATATTGACAGGAAATTATTATTCAATATTTTTTCTTATACCATTTTTTTTTCTTATACTTATTTAATTTCTCCAATGACAATGTGGGGACGTGGGGTATGTGAGCGTGCTCACTAAGGTTCTTTAATTTTAAAATGAATTGTGTTCGGCAATGATGCTGCTTTGAGTCTTGATAAGGGCTTAATAAAGCTACGTTAAGTTTTATTTCTAAACAAAACAAATAAATATATCAAGTTTAGACAAATATTTCTGTAAAGAACTTTATAAATAATTGCTGTAAATATCAATTTTATTCAAAAATCGTTTCTTCCTTAAATATGCACGGTGAAACTAATGTTTTAAATGCCTAGTTTTCTGTACACTTAAACTACACAAGGCCTACATCGAGTATCGACTGCATGTAGACAAAACATGATTTACACTACATGTAAACATTGAGTTTTATCAATGGGAACGTAATTTTGTTTAGTTTACGTGTGAGTTACACTTCCACAACACCGAGTTTAGGTCAATGTGAACACAGCCTTTATCACACGATGAAATGTCTCGCCTTGAGCTTCTTTACTAAACATTGATATCATGATGATAGTCCTACATGTAAATATAATGGTTTATTACAACTCTCTCATAAACTTAACAATAACCAAGAAAACTAAACATTGACCATGAAAATGAGGTCAAGGTCAGATGAACCATACCAAGCAGGCATTTACAACTAACAATTCTTCCATTCAACAAATATAGTTGACCTATTGCTTAAAGTTTAAGAAAAACAGACCGAACACAAAAACTTAACACTGAGCAATGAACCGTGAAAATGAGGTCAAGGTCAAATAAAACCTGTGCGACTGACATATAGATCATAAAACAGTTCCTTACACTAAATATAGTTGACCTATTGCATTTAGTATAAGAAAAAACTCCTAAACTTATAAACTTAACTTTGATCACTGAACACTGACACCTGCCAGCTAGACATGTACACCTTACAATCATTCCATACACCAAATATAGTACTATTGCATACAGTATAAGAAAAACAGACCAAAACACAAAACTTAACTATAACCACTGATCCATAAAAATGAGGTCAAGGTCAGATGACACCTGCCAGTTGAATATGTACACCTTATAGTGCTTCCATACACCGAATATACAAGACCTACTGCTTATAGTATCTGACATAGGGACTTGATGACCTAAACAACCTCGTTCACTAATCCATGAAATGAGGTCGAGTTAACTGTCTGATGGGCATGAGGACCTTGGAAGGTACGGACATACCAAATACAAGGGGGGGGGGGGGGGGATCTACGTCATCACGCAGGGTGTCGGCGATTGAAATACGACCACCATCTTGTCGCTTCAAGGTAAGAATTTTACTTATTATGCCAGTTATATGAGGGTTATGATTATACAAAATAGTCCACCAAAGACTATATAAAGTAGGGAAATAAATGAGCCATCGCTTAATATTATTGGTTATCTCAATTTTGCAAACACTTCGATACCATTTTTAGGAATTAGGTCAACATGCAGGATATCGGCAAAATTTTTCATAACAACATCTTGATTATCAAGAACCGCCTACTTTATCAACAAATGAACATGTCCGAATTCTTTATTGTACTCGGGAAAATACTTGTTTCTCACAAATATCCGGCATTATGGTCGAAAAACGTCTTATTTTTTTTTAAATGGAAAAAGGATGTCGGCAACACATCGAATATCGAAGGTTGTCGGGGACACACTAATATATTAACAATGTAAGTGTTCTTCGTATTGTTATGCGTTTACTTTACTGCATTGGTTAGAGGTATAGGGGGAGGGTTGAGATCTCACAAACATGTTTAACCCCGCCGCATTTTTGCGCCTGTCCCAAGTCAGGAGCCTCTGGCCTTTGTTAGTCTTGTATTATTTTAATTTTAGTTTCTTGTGTACAATTTGGAAATTAGTATGGCGTTCATTATCACTGGACTAGTATATATTTGTTTAGGGGCCAGCTGAAGGACGCCTCCGGGTTCGGGAATTTCTCGCTACATTGAAGACCTGTTGGTGACCCTCTGCTGTTGTTTTTTATTTGGTCGGGTTGTTGTCTCTTTGACACATTCCCCATTTCCATTCTCAATTTTATTTGATTATATCAACCATAATAAAGATACGATAAAAAAAAACAGGATTAGTGTTCCTTGCTTGCTTCCATTTCATGCACTCAATTTCAGGATTCAATTTTTGTAAATATTCGAGAAAAAAAAGTTTTAGAAGGTAGAAGTCAGATTTCGTTTCAGTTAAGCCAGGAGTCCCACATGGGTCCATTATTGGACCAAGTCTTTTTATTTATAAATTAACTGTTCACAAAATTTTGAATTTTTTTAAATACTAAGGCTTTTCTACCTCGGGCACAGATTACCTTAGCTGTATTTAGCAACACTTTTAGGAATTTTGGATCTCAATGCTCTTCAACTTCGTACTTTATTTGGCTTTTTTAAAACTTTTTTGGATTCGAGCGTCACTGATGAGTCTTTTGTAGACGAAGTTACGAATCAAATCTACTCTAACATCGTTAGGTTGATTTTCTAGGCACTTTATATATATATATATATATATATATATATATATATATATATATATAAGTACGTCTGAGTCAGTGACAACCCTACAACAGATGTATCCATCGGATCGCCATCAGTGATGGTGATACATGGCTGTGTACATAATGTATATACAACTCGTCTAAACATCAACCCAACAATGTTAGATATATATATATATAAGTACGTCTGAGTCAGTTATAAATATAATTATTTTCTGTGACTGTATATTACATTAATTTGTAGGATCCTTTACTATAGATAATTTAGCTGATCTGTAACAATAACATCTTCATGCCTTTTATATCATGTACTGTAGTACGCCGCTAGATTAAAACTGACGAGGAAAGGTAACACACGGCCAGCGAAAGCTCTTTTTATGAGAGCCCAGGTGGTCGTGTGGTCTAGCGGGACGGCTGCAGTGCAGGCGATTTGGTGTCACGATATTACAGTAGCATGGGTTCGAATCCCGGCGAGGGAAGAACCAAAAATTTGCGAAAGCAAATTTACAGATCTAACATTGTTGGGTTGATGTTTAGACGAGTTGTATATATATATATGACATTTCATCTGGCCCTACATCTACCGGGTGTTTAGTAAAGGCAACCGCAGTTCGAAATTCATAAATCGAGAAATAAAAACAAATCCGGGTTACAAACTAAAACTTAGGGAAACGCATCAAATATAAGAGGAAAACTACGACACAACATAAATACAACATTAAAATGTAACAAACACAGAAACGAACTATTATATAACAATGGCAATTTTCCTGACTTGGTACAGGACATTTTAAGAAACAAAAAAATGGTGGATTGAACCTGGTTTTGTGACATGCCAAACCTTCCACTTTAATGGCAATGATAAATTTAACATTAAAATGACAATATTACCAGACAGGATTACATAACAAAAAAATGGGAGAAAATATAGGACAGAGAAATACACTAATAATAGCTAACAAAAAGTATCAGGTTTAAAATTTTATACGCCAGGCGTGCGTTGCATTACATTTTTGGTAGTGGCTATTCGTCCGGCTAGCCGGACAAATAGTCAAAAATGTCTATTCATCCGGCAAGCCGGACAAATAGCAATTTTACGGTTTTTCGCTATTTGTCCGGCCAAATGTATAATGATGAAGATATAACATCGTGTTTTGAAGGTTTTGAATGAAGCACGGGTTGTTTTAAAATATATTGTCGAACCTCGTTTTATGAAAAAAAAACCTCATTCTTATATAAAAAAAAAAAACAACATACATTTGATTCAGATTTTTTTTTATTCTAATATTCTAAAGTGGGTTTAGGAGTGGGGGCAAAAATGATTCTCTCTTTTGTTGTTCTGCCTATGAATTTCCTGTAAGGGAAATAGTCGGGCCAATCATTATTGGCTGCATCTATGATTTCAAAAGATCCTGAATTTATAGTTTCTGTGAAGTTTGGTTAAAGTAAGGTCCTCATATGATTATGCACCATTCTTCATTTAAATTGTTCGGCAATTTCACGGCCGACACTC
Source organism: Mytilus galloprovincialis (assembly GCF_965363235.1). NCBI lineage: Eukaryota > Metazoa > Mollusca > Bivalvia > Mytilida > Mytilidae > Mytilus > Mytilus galloprovincialis. Next base: position 71,653,152 of record NC_134843.1, read on the forward strand.
GGCTAACCGAGAGATTGGTCGGTTAATCTATATTGAGTATGTGGCTATATGGGCGATTGGTCTGGCTGTTAATCGGGTTGGTTATACATCTGTTAAGAGTAAAACGCTTAATTGAATGTTAAACTCTATTAAATATACAGATTTTTGGCATGTTATAAGAACCAAATCAAACAAAGAAAAGTGTCTGACAAAAGGATATCCATCATAGAACATTTTGCACTTGTAAAAAACATTTCTTAGTCTGCGCAGTTTTCAGTAAAACTAAAAGGCGTCGCGCAAGTATGTAGTATTTATGCTTATACGCATAGCATTTTTTTTAATAAAAGGCGAAACAAACAAATTTAGATATTATTTAAAGGACAAAAAATAGTAATGTGGTTCTAAAAAATAAATTGACATTTAATTTAGTAAATATTTCATAATTGTAAAATAACGTGAATAACACCACGTTTTAGTGAAAATTATGGGAATAAAGTCTGTTAATGGGTTGGTCAATTGAAATTGTGTCAGTTAAGAGTTATTTAGCCACGACAATAATTTTGCTACCTTTATATTTTCCCCTTGAAAAATTTAAGAATGAGATGTTTCCTGAGGGAACAAAAATGACAATTCGGTGCCACAGTATCCTAGAAAGAGCATTTTTATTTTGACTTTCTTTGCATTTTATTGAAGGGTGTATCACTTCAATATAGGTTGATATGGATTGGCCTCTTTCATTTTGTCAAAGTATAAGAAAATTCTGTCTCAAAAAACATTTACTTATGATCTACCTTAAACAGAATCAATATGATATATGCGATCATTCTTGGATGAAATTAATATTACTTTAATATTATTACACTTTTCGAAACCATTTTTATCAATTTTCAATTTCATGTGTTGTTTCCGTAAATGTTCTGTTTCACTGCTCATGTGTTGTTTTCGTATGTTTTAGCCGCTCGTCTTGAGCCTACTCATTTGATCCCATAACACCCCATATAGCAATAAAATTATACTTTTATTGCCATTCATAACTCTTAACAGACCAATTAACAGACCGGGTTTTATACATCCGACCCATTAACAGACCAAGTTTTAAATAAAGATTAATTATGTCACCAAAATACAGATTTTGGTGTAGATTTTTCCCACAATGATATCAATATGGTTAACAAAAATAATGCCTTTCTTTTTTTGATGTTCAAAATATTGAATGCAAGTAAATTTAACCAATGTGTCATTTTGTGTACATTTTATGTGTGTAAAATGTGTATAAATTTATTGATGAGTAACCCACCTTTTCATTTTATAGATCGTACATCGAAGCTAGAAAAATAATAATTACACCACTGAATTCAGTACATTGAATTGTTTTGTTAGACATGAATACTTTTTATGATAAAATATATTTAGAAAGTTATTATACAATGAAACATGCTGAACTTTCAATGATTTTCTCGATAACACCTGATTAACAGACTTTAGCCAACCCGATTAACAGACCAACCGCCGATATAGCCGCATACTCAATATAGATTAACCGACCAATCTCTCGGTTAGCCGAGTGTCGGCCGTGAATTTTTAATTCATATGAAATTTGAGAAGGGCCGGCACGTGTTACCTGTACCCAAAAGGAGGATTGTGTTTTCGATAAAAAAAAAATTAGAAAAAAAATGTATATTAGATACAACAAAAACCAGGTGCTCCGCAGGGCGCAGCTTTATACGACCGCAGAGGTCGAACACTGAACAGTTGGGGCAAGTATGGACAAAACATTCAAGCGTGATACAGCTCTGAATTTGGATTGTGATCAAATTTTTGACATTACATGGTTTTTTTTTACACAAAACAAATGTCAAGATTTTACAAATCAATTAAAGATTTCTTCTTCAAACTTTTTAAATCTAAAATTAAATAGTTGACACAGCATAGGTTTCTGACACAGATTGAATGTGGTCTAATGAACTTAAAAGGTTTTTTTTGCCTTTGAGCAATTCACTATGCTGTTGAATATTAATCCTCTCAAAAAAATGTTTGAAGAAATTTTCTTTTTATTTATGAAATCTGAAATGAGAAAAATTTAACCCCCCCCCCCTTTTTTTTCACATCCCCGTTTCCCTTTTTCCAAAACTGATATCAATTCAAATTTCTAATGGAGTTTGCAACAATAACTACTCTTTTAAATACATCATAAAATATTAAAATGTAAAATAAAGTGCTTGTTATCACTGAATGGTAAAGATTGGTTGGTAGTAAAAGTGAATATACATTGTTTATTGTATAAAACAATAAAAAAAACTTCATCAGCAACATTTTATATTGGTAAATTACCAATGAAGTTATTTACATAAAGTTATTGGCAAATAAAAATAGAAAATGACATCATAGTCATGTCTGGCAAATGTCCAACATACATTATCTAAAAACATTTTAGATAAGATAAGGAAAAAAAGCTTCATCAGCAACATTTTATATTGGCAAATTACCAATGAAGTTATTTACATAACGTTATTGGCAAATAAAAATAGAAAATGACATCATAGTCATGTCTGGCATATTTCCAACATATATTATCAACTACTATTCTATACAAAGAAAGATAACTCCAATTGAAAATTAATTGCTATTGCACAATATTGTGCAATTAGATATTTCTTGCTATTGTGTAATACTGTGCAATTGAAAATTTCTTGCTATTGCACAATACTTGATATGGAATCCTGATTTGGACCAACTTGAAAACTGGGCCCATAATCAAAAATCAAAGTACATATTTAGATAAAGCATATCAAATAAGCCCAAGAATTTATTTTTTTTTTTAAATCAAACTTAGTTTAATTTTGGACCCTTTGGACCTTAATATAGACCAATTTGAAAACTGGACCAAAAATTAAGAATCTACATACACAGTTAGATTTGGCATATCAAAGAACCCATTTATTCAATTTTTGATGAAATCAAACAAAGTTTAATTTTGGACCCCCATTTGGACCAACTTGAAAACTAGGCCAATAATTAAAAATCTAAGTACATTTTTAAATTCAGTATATCAAAGAACCCCAAGGATTCAATTTTTGTTAAAATCAAACTAAGTTTAATTTTGGACCCTTTGGACCTTAATGTAGACCAATTTGAAAACGGGACCAAAAATTAAGAATCTACATACATAGTTAGATTCGGCATATCAAAGAACCCCAATTATTCAATTTTTGATGAAATCACACAAAGTTCAATTTTGGACCCTTTGGGCCCCTTATTCCTAAACTGTTAGGACCAAAACTCCCAAAATCAAACCCAACCTTCCTTTTATGGTCATAAACCTTGTGCTTAAATTTCATAGATTTCTATTTACTTATACTAAAGTTATGGTGCAAAAACCAAAAATAATGCTTATTTGGGCCCCTTTTTGGCCCTTAATTCATAAACTGTTGTGACCTCAACTCCAAAAATCAATCCCAACCTTCCTTTTGTGGTCATGAACATTGTGTTTAAATTTCATTGATTTCTATTTACTTAAACTAAAGTAATTGTGCGAAAACCAAGAATAATGCTTATTTGGGCCCTTTTTTGGCCCCTAATTCCTAAACTGTTGGAACCAAAACTCCCAAAATCAATCCCAACCTTTCTTTTGTGGTCATAAACCTTGTGTCAAAATTTCATAGATTTCTATTAACTTAAACTAAAGTTATAGTGCGAAAACCAAGAAAATGCTTATTTGGGCCCTTTTTGGCCCCTAATTCCTAAAATGTTGGGACCAAAACTCCCAAAATCAATCCCAACCTTCCTTTTGTGGTCATAAACCTTGTGTTAAAATTTCATAGATTTTTATTCACTTTTACTAAAGTTAGAGTGCGAAAACTAAAAGTATTCGGACGACGACGACGACGACGCCAACGTGATAGCAATATACGACGAAAATTTTTTCAAATTTTGCGGTCGTATAAAAAGGGGGGATACCCAAACCCTGGTGTCTTATTCCCAGTCCAGGCATATCAGTACGTTCATAGATCTGCGTTGTAGTATAACTGAAAAATAATGCATCCAAGCAAGTTTGATATAGTATTTTTTCCGAATGCGTTTTGCCTCCATAAGGTAAATGGGGGTAAATCATCAATTTCACTTTAATTTCAGGCTTATTCCTCACAGTAAACATGTATACGCTATTGTTCTGGAATCACTCCTAAAGACATTTGTTTAAGGCAATCACATTATCTCTGGTTTTCCCTATGACATCTTTAAATATGAATCACGATCTCCAATTCTCAACACGTCCATTGCATACGCGTGTGTGTGTTATCCGACACCTCATCCGGGACACTTTCCACGTCACATGACACTTTTATTGATATTGAATATTTGCGCATCCGCAGACGGATGGCCGGACGAATAGAGATTTTTAATTATTCGTCCGGCTAGCCGGACGAATAGACACTCCGTACATTTTTACTTGCAGATGATACCGTAGTTAATTTGGCTTTTTAATCGAACTTTCATGTCTCTACAGTACAAAAAGATCTCATGGGATACTATGCTGGTAAAGGCATTCCACCCAGACAATTATGCAATGTCATCCCAGATACCAGATTAAAAAAGCAATCTTATATAACTACACGTTGTTCAACCACACATTAGAATACGGAAGAACTGCAGGATCAAGTACTATCAATTCTTGCAGTTTGTCATTTTTGGGGGATCCTTTGTTTCTTGTTCCATTTCATGTAACATGTCGTTTTGAAATTCATCTACAAACAATCGTATGCATGGCCCTGTTGGTCCTCTATCGTGACATTTGCTCAAGTCTACTGGCGGTTTTGTTGAAATTTCTTCAGTAATTGACATTGGGGAAACTTAATATTTTTGCCAGGCGTTTTTATTTTGATGACAAATGAGGATTTGCATGGTTTTGATTTTTTTACGGGTGGCGATTTAGTGGGCGATCCGGTCGGCTGTTCAACATCGGATTGTATTCGCGATCGTTTCCGCCTGCAAAAGTTTGAATTTGATTTGCGGCTTGTCATGACCATTAGTTTTAAATTAGATCTAGTCACATGTTGAATAACATATGTTAAAAATAGTATATATTAGTGTGTCCCCGACATCCTTTTTCCATTTTTTTTTAAAATAAGACGGTTTTTCGAGTAACAAGTATTTTCCCCAGTACAATAGAGAATTCGGACATGTTTATTTGTTGATAAAGTAGGCGGTTTTTGATAATCAAGATGTTGTTATGAAAAATTTTGCCGATATCCTGCATGTTGACCCAATTCCTAAAACTGGTATGACAAAATTGTGTTTGCAAAATTGAGATAACCAATAATATTGAGCGATGGCTCATTTATTTTTCTACTTTATATAGTCTTTGGTGGACTATTTTGAACAATCATAACCCTCATATAACTGGCATAATAAGTAAATTTCTTACCTTGAATCGACAAAATTGTGGTCCAATTTCAATCGCCGACACCCTGCGTGATGACGTAGATTCCCCCCTTGAAATATAGTTATCCTACAACTTATAATAAGAGAGAATTTAACACTACAAAAGATATTAACTTTTTTTCTAGCAGTCGCTGAAAAATGAAAATGAGGTCAAGGACATTGGACATGTGACTGATGGAAACTTCATAACATGAGGCATCCATGTATAAAGTATGAAGTATCCAGGTCTTTCAACTTCTAAAATATAAAGCTTTCAAGAAGTTGTCTAATGACACCGCCGACGTAGCACTATCCCTATGTCAAGTTTTCTGCCACAGAAGTCTACTTTAACCTAAAATTGGACAGATTCAGGACCAACCAAAAAACATGACACTATGTGGTGCATGGAAATCACCATTTAGGGACTTATTATTTATTGATTTATTGATTTGTCCTGGCCATCATTGAGGCTTGTATAGGGTATATTGGGATACGGGATATTTGCCATTTTACTTTTAGGGATACGGGATATGTGTCCTAAAGTAAATGGGATATGGGATATTGATGCATTTATAAGGATATTGAATTTTTAACATGAAAAAAAATAAGTTGAATTTAAAAGTTAAGTACAGAAATATTTACATCTCACTTGATAAAATTGCCCCAAAAAGTTTAATATTAAAGGTCATTTTAGTGCTTTGTTGATTTTAATTGAGTTAATGGTCGTTTTATTTAAAAGTCATCCAAACCCAAGCGAAAAGTAATGATCTATTTTCGATATTTATATGCTCATGTGTACTGATAATTTTAAAAGTATTTGTTTTGCTTTCCATACTTCGTTCCTTATTATGATTTTTCCTTTTTTGGATGGTGATGTTCCTTTGGCACTTTCTTACAGTGTTTGTGTATCACACCTCCGCTATGCCCGTGTCTGTTGTAACGCTTTGGATTTTAATAAACGAAATCTATGTATTACTGGTAAATAATATTAAGTCACTTAAAATCTTTACTAAATTCTAGATTTGGTTTTGAAGTTTGGTTCTACCTATAAAAAAAATTATTTCAAACGGGATAGCACATCCTCATTTTTACGGAGATGTTGTTTACCGTGCCATTGGATGTTGGATGTGTAATGATTTATAATTTAGTCTCAGATGCATTACTTTTCATTAGTTGTAATTGGCTTTGAACTAGCTGTCAGTAACGGCAAGTACTCTCAGATCTGTACTTAGTGTCTTTTTGTTGATGGGATGTACAAGTACTCGGTCACGTCCACCCTCTGTTTTTGTTAGATGTATTTCTATTTGTATCCATCTGAGGAGTTAAGCTTTTTTCAACTGATTTGTATAGTTCGTTCTTATGTTGCACCACTGTCCCAGGTTAAGGGGAGGGTTGGGATCCCGCTAACATGTTTAGCCTCGCCACATTCTGTATGTATGTGCCTGTCCAAAGTCAGGAGTCTTTAATTCAGTGGTTGTCGTTTGTTGCTGTGTTACATATTTGTTTTTGTTCATTTTTTTATACATAAATTAGGCCGTTAGTTTTCTCGTTTGAATTGTTCTACCTTTGTCATTTCAGGTCTTTTTATAGTTAACTATGAGGTATGGGCTTTGCTCATTGTTGAAGGTCGTACGGTGACCTATAGTTGTTAATTTCTGTTTCACGTGGTCTCTTGTGAAGAGTTGTCTCATTGGCAATCATACCACATCTTTTTCTATATTATATGCTCATATGCATTTATAATTTTCTTGAAATAATCATAGATTTCTGTTAGATGTATCCATCTGATGAGTTAAGCCTTATTGTTGTCAATGTTTTCATTTGTTTTGATGCTTTATATGATTACAGGATATTTTATAGTGTTTTACCTCTTATTTTTTACGTGGCGTGGCAAGATCTTCAAAGGTCTCCACATTTTACAGATTGTTCTGATGTGCAACGGCTGTTATGCTGAGCACGTCCCATATCAAAAAGTAGATATTTCGCTGTATAAACTATGTTAATAACGAATAATTACTAAATAATCAATGTAAATTAATATATTTTCTTTCTATTACTGGTGTTGTGAGGAAGGAAATTAAAAAGTAACAAAATATTGGGATCTATGTAATTCATAAAGTTCAAGATCACAGAGTCAAATGTTGTGTTATTTCTTTGCAAAACAAGGGCTGTGCAAATTTTGCCTGCTGTAAAAATATTGCAACAGTTAAGTGTAATGTAGGTACATTAGCAGAAAGCTTTCTTGTGTTAAATTTTGAGTTATTGAACTTGCATGCTAAATATCCACCTTTTGATATGGACGTGCTCTGACGTCCCACAGTCTCAGCTTGTCTGGCAAAACAGCCGTTGGATGTCAGAGCAATCTTGGACAAGAGACAGGGTTGCGTCCTTCTGTTCTTTACAACATAGGTTAACGTGTAGGATGAAGTTTCTTATCCATGAAAGAAGAATGCTATCAAAATTATATTTTACAGTCATATGCATCACGGTTTGAACAATTAAAAAATAAAGTCTGAAATTAGACCCCTTACACTAAATTTATCGTTTAACATCACACAAAAAGATTGTTATATAAGGCTCTAAGATGGAACACTTCTTCTTTTGGACACATACATTGTATATTCTTATTACAGTTTGTTTTCCAGAGTCAAAATTGTTGACGTTGTGATGATGAGGAAAAAAATGGGCTTGGGAATGAATTTATAATGATTTTTTGGGATATTTCAAAATAGTTTTAGGGATATGGGATATTTGTAAAAAATAATTATTGGGATATTAGGGGTAAACATTATAGGGATACGGGATATTGGGATAAAAACTTAATGGGATATGGGATATTGATACCCCCCCTAAACAAGCCTCATCATTTTGGTACAAATACACATTTTTGGAGTCGAGACAATTTTGGTCAAAAATTTGAATAAATATGTCGCCTTTATGCAGTTTTGATACGATCAAGCAAATATTGCAATTAAAATTAACATTTATCACGATGAGAACTGTCAGCACTTTGACAAAAGTAACTGCTTATTACTGAACATCAAATACTGTATAGCAGGTTATTTTCGCTTATTTTTGTTGATAGAACAAAATTCCCCCAATTCAAAATTGTACATGCAGAGGTTTTGATAAAAGTTTTCAATCCCCGAAAAAAAATAAACGCCAAAAAATTTGTATACCTCTTCAATGAAAACTGCGATAAATTACACCAAATGTACGGTACCATTGACTTATCAAAAGCAGTTCTCTATAAGCTGACATAAACAAACTGTAATGTAAACAATACAAGTTTTAATTGAACAAGGAGGGGGCAGGCCAAAATAATCTCCATGGAAATGAGACAAGCCGTTACTATTTAAACTGCTGGTCAAGCATCATTGACCTAGTACTTTGTTGAAGTCGCCTATAGAAACAGTACTGCATCAAAAATCATCATCAAATGAAGATTAATTTATAATAATGCAACTTCAGTGGCAAATTACCAACTTCACCTGCATATGGAAATATATTTTCTAACTTACTATTTGTAAATTATTACTTTTACTGTTTGTATTATTTTGGGGAATATCCATTTGGATGTGGCTTGGTACTTGTACATCACATCAACTCTTGTCTATCGTTTTTTCTATTATGTGCTCGCCTAAATGCCTTTTTGTTCATCTTTGTTGACATATATCTGCTTGTTTTTATAGTGATAAGGTAATAACACTATGTTGGCTGCTGTATGGTTACCTGTATCCAAACTTTTGACATTTTTACTTACTTATGTTTGTTTTCTTCACTCATTCTAGTCAATATAATGGACATACAAGTCATACATAGGTTTAGCTTGCTATTAACAGCTTTAATCCACGATTCTGTACCTACACAAGAAAATGCCTGTATCAAAGTCAGGAAAATGACAGTTGTTATACATTTGTATGACGAGTTTAAGCTTTTCTTTTTGCCATTTATTTTGAGACTTTCACTTTTGAATTTTTCTTTTGAGTTCTGTATTTTTGCTAATTTCCTTTTTTTTTTATTGAAGATATCATTGTTTATCGTAATCTAAGCAGAAAACTTGACATTAAAAATTTGAAATTAACTGAAATTCATTGGACCAGGACCTTGAAATGGTCCTCAAACTTTGATGTGCTGATTATGATATTGATGAATATGCATAGAAAATATCATTTATCTATCACATATAATTCCCATCAAACTGTCAGAAGACTTCACAATGGATGACAACACAATCAATGCTGTCTACACCAGAAAAGCAACACCTATGTCATTTCTTCACTAACAAGGAATGATTGATATGTTTAGGGAGCTGTTTCCTCCTGTGATTTATGAATCTGACAGGGGGATGGATTATTTTAGAAGTATTTATTTATCAAACATAATGAACTGAGATTTAAAATTATCACACTATTTTTTTCTTTTATAGAAGTTGTTTTAATTACTTGTTCTTTGCATTAAGATTTTGTTCTAAGCAATACTAAGTTTTTACTTGGCAGGATAGTTTTTCTCTTCCATTAACCAAACTTCAATCTTTTAAAATAACACCACATCAATGTCTTTAATTATTTCGAAGGACAACAACTATTGGTATTTACGGCAGAGAAAAAGAAAAAATATTATCCCAATCTACTGGAAAAATTTATTACAATATTGTAATAAATACAAGGAACAGTTTATTGTCTACTTCAGCTTCTTTTTTGGTCTGATGTTGTTGGTGTGGCCACATTTCCTCTTACGGCAGTTTGTTGCCCTTGGATGAAGACGAGCATAACACCTGAAAAACAAATTATTATTCAGTTGTACTTGATTATGATGGCTGCAGAAATTCAAAATAATTCTTTTTTATAATTTAATAATTTAAATGAAGAAAGTTCTTTGTGCTTGTTTATGAGATATAAAGATAGAAAAAGCAAAGTAAAAACATCAACAAATTAATCATTCACAGAAGTGCATTTTAAGATAATTTAAACTTAAAAGTTTTGTAAATTTACTAAATTAGGGTTTCAACTTCTCCGTTCTATTTAACTTTCCTGGATTTAAAAGCATATCCCTTTTCTGAATAGCAATAAACATTTGATGAAAGGACTTACTTTCTGCAGATCATCTTGTCACAATTGTACTTGGAGGCCAAAATTCTGAGAGATGGTTCAATGATTCCTCCTCTAAGACGCAACACCAAATGTAATGTTGACTCTACAAAATAATCAAATTCATACATTTAAACATCCTTTTTCAATTCTTAAACATGTTAAATATTTTATTAAATTTATTTATTATTACACATCTGTATGAAATTTTGATGATGCAAAGTTACTTCCCCTTGTACACTTCAGCAAAAATTTTCACGTAGCTTTTTCTGATTAATAATTTTAAAATATTAGCGAGGATAAATTTTTTATTCAATCGAGCAGTAATGTGTGATCAACCTTTTTCTGTTGATTTTGTAATAATCTAAGAATTAATTCTCTTTCTAAAAAAAATTACATGCATCTGAAAAACTTCATCAGGAACACCTAAGCCCAAACATTTGAACGCAAGAGATGTCAAGTTTTTAATGTAAAGGGCTTACTTTTAATATGTTCGAGAATTTTTTACTGTATGATGTTTGGCGTTTTTGCTATTAGGTTAATTGCAGGACTTTCTTTAAAAAGTTGTTTTTTTGTATGATTTTTTTATTTGAGTTCATTTACATATTTCTGAGTTTAGTATGATGTCTATTATCACTAAACTGGTACACATTTTTGTTGAGGGGCAAGCTGAAGCACACCCTGGGTGCAGGCTTTTCTCCCCATGTTAAAGACCCATTTATGGCTTTTGGTTGTTTTTCTGCTCTTTGGTCAGGTTGTTGTCACTTTGATACATTCCCCATTTCCATTCTCAATTTTATTTGCCTTTACTCTACATTATTCTGAAATTACCAAACTTATCTCCCCAAAGTTTAAAAATTTAATTCTACATAAAATGTTCTGAATTTTTCTAGATAATAAGATAAGACACGCATTTTATTAAGTTAATTTAAAAGTATTTCCAATGAATAAACTCATTTTGGATACCAGGATTAAAATTTTACCCACCTAACATTTTTTTTCTGCGAAAGTCTCATCAGGGATGCTTGAATAAAAAGGAAAAAGGCTACCAGGCCTATCTAAAAATGTTTATATTATATAAAAGATCTAGACTGATGATGTTTTAATTGTTTTCCATTCCAAAATCGGGGAAGACAACATATGTACCTAAAAGGAGATTGAAGTTAAGAAACAGAATACCATTTTCCATCTTTTTAAAGCTACTAGACGCTGTACAAGAAGTCTTTCTATGTTTCCGTACTTTATCACATGTCCTTAATTGTGTTATCAGTTGTTTAGTTCTGCTTTTTACAAATGTTGTTTTCTCTATTTACAATGAAATAAATATTGAAATTATCTTTACCCTTCTGGATATTATAATCTGACAAGGTTCTTCCATCTTCCAACTGTTTTCCAGCGAAAATCAATCTCTGCTGATCTGGAGGAATTCCTGAAAATCATGACAAAAACTGAATATGAGTGCTACTTTATTTTTTATATAAATAATGCAACTAATAACTATCATTACAGTTACATCACCCTCTCATTCAGAAACGTTTTTACTGTCATTCCACAATCACCTTTGTGGTATTTAAATACCTATTGCCTGACCAGTATAAAAAATTGTCAACACAATTTGTCCATTTAAATTGTATGACAGGTATTGTGAGAGGTCATCAATAGGTGGTCATTTAACTACCCAGTAAAAAAAATCACTAAAAGGTAAAATTAAAATGACTGATAGATAGCTTGCTTTCCTCATGTATCATGACCAATGTCCTGAATAGACTATTCTATTTAGAGATGGGGCATTTTAAGCCATTTCTTTTTGTGTCTCTTTACAGTGAAGATGGAAATTCAATCAGTGAATTTAGTTTATAAAAAAAGGAGATATATGTTTGCTTCATGGTGTTTTAATGTGGGATATATTTTAAGTTTCTGATTCCTGATATGGAATTAAAGTGTTTGTGAAATGGATTTTTTTGGATAGCCCATCTAATTGTGAATAATTCTACAAGATGAATTATGTGTGGCTTGGTGTTTTATAATGGGATATATTTTCATGTTATATTACGATTCCTGAAATGGAATAGTAGTAATGCTAAGTTTCATTTAATATTCAGGATCTTCTTCAATCGGAATTACTGTGAAAAATTTATTTTCAATATATCAAAAAAGTACAAATGGCTTAGTGAATAGAAATTTCAGTGCTTTATTCTTCATTATGAAAGTGGGATTTACCAGCAATGATTTATTTGTGATTGTTAGCAAAAAAAAAATTTACAATAATTATCTTTGTTAGAAAGAACAAATAGTGTATCAAAGTTTCATTTAATATTCAGGATCTTCTTCAATCGGAATTACTGTGAAAAATTTATTTTCAATATATCAAAAAAGTACAAATGGCTTAGTGAATAGAAATTTCAGTGCTTTATTCTTCATTATAAAAGTGGGATTTACCAGCAATGATTTATTTGTGATTGTTAGCAAAAAAAAAAAAAAATTTACAATAATTATCTTTGTTAGAAAGAACAAATAGTGTATCAAATGTAAAATGTCCCATACCTAAATAGAATAGTCCATTCAGGACATTGGACATGAGGAAAGCAAGCTAGCTATCATTCATTTAAATTAGCTCTGTTAAAAACAAACCAGGTAAATCTACAGGTAGTTAAATGACCACCTGTACAATTTAAATGGACAAATTGTATTGGCAATTTTTTTAACTGGTCAGGCAATAGGTAATTCACTACCACAAAGGTGATTGGATACCCACAGTAACTTATTTCCAGTTTTATTTGATCAATTATGATCAAGCTTGCAATTGGTATGAGTGATAAGAACTATAAATTAATTGCAACTTTTACATGTATGATTTATAACTATTAGATTGACAATTGTCATTTTTATAAATTTTCTGTTTACAAAACTTTGAATTTTTCGAAAAACTAAGGATTTTCTTACCCCAGGAGTAGATTACCTTAGCCGTATTTGGCACAACTTTTTGGAATTTTGGGTCCTCAATGCTCTTCAACTTTGTATTTATTTGGCTTTTTGAACTATTTTGATCTGAGCGTCACTGATGAGTCTTATGTAGACGAAACGCGCGTCTGGCGTATAAAATTATAATCCTGGTACTTTTGATAACTATTTACACCACTGGGTCGATGCCACTGCTGGTGGACGTTTCGTCCCCGAGGGTATCACCAGCCCAGTAGTCAGCACTTCGGTGTTGACATGACTATCAATTATATGGTCATTTTTATAAATTTTCTGTTTACAAAACTTTGAATTTTTCGAAAAACTAAGGATTTTCTTACCCCAGGAGTAGATTACCTTAGCCGTATTTGGCACAACTTTTTGGAATTTTGGGTCCTCAATGCTCTTCAACTTTGTATTTATTTGGCTTTTTGAACTATTTTGATCTGAGCGTCACTGATGAGTCTTATGTAGACGAAACGTGCGTCTGGCGTATAAAATTTAATCGTGGTACTTTTGATAACTATTTGATTGATAACCAGTTACCAGTAATAGACCATTTTGTGCCAATCGGGAGCATGACCAGCAAGTACTTTTGAAAGGCAAAAAAGACAAATTTTCCTCTACAATCAACATTTTACAAAAATAATGCTTATCAAAAACCTACTGAACAAGCTTTAAATTTCACAACCAAATTGTGCAAGTTACTTTTCTCACTTTCTTTGTTATTGAAGTGCTTGTTTAGTACACCCCCCCCCCCCCTTCACACACACATTTTTTACACATCATCACAGGTCTGGTAGGTAATGCAGTTTTGAAAATTGAATGTTAGGCTTTAATTTATAAACAAATTGCAAATGGCATGAATATAATCTTAAAAAAAAAGAGGTTTTTCACTAATAATTTTGAAAGAGTCAATCAGTGTGCAGATGTTAATGCTATATGATTGTTATTTTGGTCTCAATGACAAAATGGGGGGAGGGGGGGATAAAAATAACATTAAATTTGAATGATTTTTAAACTATTGATATGAAATGATGATATATGTGCTCATTTGATGCAAATTTATTTTACAATATTAATGCATCTATAACTTACATTTTGTAAGTTATATAATTGATCATTCCAGACAGAATTCATAAGTGCAGGACTCATAGACTCGCCTGAGTGAGAACCTTGAAAGAATGTCAACATCACTGTAGCTAATATATCATCGACTATAGAAATGGAATTACATATTTTTCAAAATTAATTTAATACCTTCTTTATCTTGAATTTTTGCCTTGACATTTTCTATGGTGTCAGAGGGCTCGACCTCTAGGGTTATGGTCTTCCCTGTTAATGTTTTAACAAAGATCTGCATCTTGCCAGTTCTACAAGTAAAATAAAATATTTAGTTAGTATTAATTCAAATTATACCTAAAGGCTAAATTGGAAAACCAGAATTTCCAAAAATATGATATATATATGACAGTGAAAAAGATAAATATACAATACATGAAAATGACCATGTGCGATTAATACAAACATTTGACAAATGCATCAAATTGAACTATACACCCTAGTTCACTGTGGCGGATCTAGAAATTTTTCAGAAGTGGGGGGCCCACTGGCTGCCTGTCACGCTTCAGCGATTCCCTATATAATCAACCAAACTTTTTTCTCAAAAGGCCCCCCTAATCCTCCTCTGGTTCAAATGATAAAGATCTTATATTTATAAGCTATAACAGACCATAGTGAGGCCTACACAGTGACTTATCTTGGAAAATAAGGGAAACTATTTTGAAATCAAAGTAGATATTCCAAGTGGAATTGTATCTTTTCTTATCATTGATCTTTTGAATATTTCGAGATATTTTTTGCACTGATATGGATTTTTTTGGAAAAAAAGTTTGTTTCCAGATTTGGGAGAAAAAAATAATGTTTCTAATCCTGAGAAAAAAAATTGTTTGTTTCACCCTCAGCTGCCACTATATGAATGCTAAAATTAAAAGAAAAAAATTGTTTTCCACTTCTCGCCAAAAAATAGTTTTTCACCAAAGGCGAAAAAAAAGTTTGTCCAGAAAAAAAAATCCATAGCCCCCCAGAAAATCAAATGGTTGCTGCCTTACAAGTGTCATAATTATTTTGATGATAGTGATATGCTCCTCTCAATAAACAACCTTTTATTTTGCTGACATTTGTAGTCTTTAGTACAATTATCACAGAACTTTTTAATCATCTATTATTCTATCCCAACTTCAGCCTTCACAACTAACATTTAATAGACCATTTGTTTGAAAATTTTAGTTGGTTTCTGTATGCTTGAAGGGAAGAATCTGACAAGACTAATAGCAATCTTATACGACTTGGAGCCTAGCGTGAATACTGCAGCTTAAACTTTGTGCATTTATACAACTTTCGTCAACTTAATTAACTGTATACGGACTATAGCGACTAGTAAGAGTAACTACATTGAAGTCAAGTGTGGTGCAGGAACACATACATTGTTTTGTGTGTTATTGACATGTTCCCATTGTGGTGTAAACATACTTTGCATAATCCAACAATTCCTGAAAGCTTTTAATTAACTCAAGTCTTAGGAAAAATACAATGTAAGGAAATAATAATAATTCTGAATGTAAGAAAAGTAGGTCTGGATACACGTAGTAAGTTAAGTAGCCAAAGGATGGTGTAAATTTCACCTCACAGATGACAGTTTCTATCCCCCCTTTTTTATCGGTTTCTTCAAAAGAGCCAAGACGATGTAAAATAGGACAGATAGAAAAGAACTTTCTAATGTTTTAGAGTTCTTATATATTAATTGTGTCGTTAGTTATAAGGAATTTAAGTTCTAACATCGATATATGTATAATTTATCGTGATAAACACCACGTGTATTTTTTGGAGCATGTATCGGCCATTACCTTTGCGGAAAAGGAAGAACACGTGATTGTCGTTAGATGTCGCTGTAAAGATAAGCTGTAAAATGTGGTCACGTCAAACCTGTTTTCGTGTTACATAAAAAAAATATACTTCAGGAAATACACACAACAAAATAGCAATAAATAATAATTTAATTAATATTGTGTTGACATTGTCTCAAGTGCACCAGTTTATTATATTTTCTCTATATATAAAAAGACAAACAAGAGGCATTATTAGAAGGGGGCAAGGGGTTTAACTGTTATGCTGTTATGGGACAATTTGATTCTTTGTTATCTGTTCAGGGGCGGATGCAGGAATTTTCGAAAGGGGGGGTGCTAACCCAGGGCACCCCGGGCAAAGGAGGGGGTTGCAAAACATTTGTCCCGATACAAATGCATTGATCGGCAAAAATAAAGGGGGGGTGCGCACCCCCGGAACCCCCCCCCCCCCCTGGATCCGCCACTGCTGTTATTCTGAAAATATATTTGCTGTTAGCTGTTATCGTCTTATTTATTGTTAGCTGTTATTGGACTATTAGGTTTTTTGTTATCTGTTATTGTAATAATGTATTTGCTGTTAACTGTTATTGAAAATTGGAATGTTAGCATTTGTTTTGACAGCCAATATTCGGTAAAAATTGAAGATTATTGAACATTGCGGTCTACCACTAGTAATATTCCCGAATTCGGTGAAGGATTTCATAAACATAAACCGATCACAGATCATCACATAAACATATTAACAGAACGGTTATGTCCAGGACAACTCCAGTATATCTTATGATTATCTTTTGTAATAAAATCCATTTCTTAATGAACATGTAGCTTGCTATTCAGTGTGAGCCAAGGCTCCGTGTTGAAAGCTGTATTTTGACCTACATGTACAATGGTTTACTTTTATAAATTGTTACTTGGATGGAGAGTTGTTTCATTGGCACTCATACCACATCTTCCTATATCTTATAGTATTTTTTTTTTTGTATGGGGATATCGTTCCTCGTTTCCAGTACGTACATATTAAATTCGAACAAATCTTAATATGACAAAACGGAAATATATGACCAGGGATATCTGATGAGGATGTCAATTAAGGACTAGGTCCTTACAACCATATAATTAAGTACACAGACTCAGATCTGTGATTCTTTTCAAAGCAGAACCAAATACATTGTACAATAAAAGTTCCAACCATGTCCTGGGTTCTGAAGCTGCACATAACTCATTACAAACAAAAAATTAGTTCGTCTTCAAGCCATTGTTCCACTACTTTACTATGTATTCTACTTACTAGTACACTAAAACAACTGATAATAAATTGTTCAAATATAGCCTTTGAAAATAGTGGAATAAATTACTTTTGGAGTTTCAAAATTATTTCAAAGTACTTGATAAATTGCATGCTTATAATTGGTGCTTTTGATTTTTCTACCCTATATACCTCTGTTGTCATAGTCTTATTCAGAAAAAAACCACACACCTCATGCATTGAACGTGCATTTTAAAAAGAATCAGAATGCGAATATATATATTCAAACTCTTTTAGGTCATTTTTATACGACCCCAAAATTTTTTTGGGATCGTATAATGGTATGATGTCGTCGTCTGCATCGTCTACGTCGTCTGCGTCGTCGTCGTCCGAAGACACATTGGTTTCCGGATAGTTACTTTAGTTTAAGTTAATATATCTTCATGAAATTTTTTCAGAAGGTTCAATACCACAAAAGGAAGGTTGGGATTGATTTTGGGGATGATGGTCCCAACCGATTAGGAATTAGGGGCCCAAAGGGGCCCAAAACAAGCATTTTTCTAGTTTCAGGATAATAACTTGTGTAGAAGTATTTCAATTGCTCTGAAATCATATCGCAATGTTTAAAACCACAAGTAGAAGGTTTGGATTCATTTTAGGGGTTATGGGGCCAAAGTTTAGGAATTAAGGGTCAAAAAGGGGTCAAAACAAGCATTTTTATACGACCGCAACAATTTTAATTTTTCGTCGTATATTGCTATCACGTTGGCGTCGTCGTCGTCCTGCGTCGTCTTGCGTCTTGCGTCGTCGTCGTCCGAATACTTTTAGTTTTCGCACTCTAACTTTAGTAAAAGTGAATAGAAATCTATGAAATTTTAACGCAAGGTTTATGACCACAAAAGGAAGGTTGGGATTGATTTTGGGAGTTTTGGTCCCAACATTTTAGGAATTAGGGGCCAAAAAGGGCCCAAATGAGCATTTTCTTGGTTTTCGCACTATAACTTTAGTTTAAGTAAATTGAAATCTATGAAATTTTTACCCAAGGTTTATGACCACAAAAGAAAGGTTGGGATTGATTTTGGGAGTTTTGGTTCCAACAGTTTAGGAGTTAGGGGCCAAAAAAGGGCCCAAATAAGCATTATTCTTGGTTTTCGTACAATAACTTTAGTATAAGTAAATAGAAATCAATGAAATTTAAACACAAGGTTTATGAACACAAAAGGAAGGTTGGGATTGATTTTGGGAGTTTTGGTCCCAACGGTTTAGGAATTAGGGGCTAAAAAGGGGCCCAAATAAGCATTATTCTTGGTTTTCGCACCATAACTTTAGTATAAGTAAATAGAAATCTATGAAATTTAAACACAAGGTTAATGACCATAAAAGGAAGGTTGGGTTTGATTTTGGGAGGTTTGGTCCCAACAGTTTAGGAATAAGGGGCCCAAAGGGTCCAAATTTTAACTTTGTTTGATTTCATCAAAAATTGAATAATTGGGGTTCTTTGATATGCCGAATCTAACTGTGTATGTAGATTCTTAATTTTTGGTCCCGTTTTCAAATTGGTCTACATTAAGGTCCAAAGGGTCCAAAATTAAACTTAGTTTGATTTTAACAAAAATTGAATCCTTGGGGTTCTTTGATATGCTGAATCTAAAAATGTACTTAGATTTTTGATTATTGGCCCAGTTTTCAAGTTGGTCCAAATCGGGTCCAAAATTAAACTTTGTTTGATTTCATCAAAAATTAAATAATTGGGGTTCTTTGATATGCCAAATCTAACTGTGTATGTAGATTCTTAATTTTTGGTCCCGTTTTCAAATTGGTCTACATTAAAGTCCAAAGGGTCCAAAATTAAACTAAGTTTGATTTTAACAAAAATTGAATTCTTGGGCTTTTTTGATATGCTGAATCTAAACATATACTTAAATTTTTGATTATAGGCCCAGTTTTCAAGTTGGTTCAAATCAGGATCCAAAATTATTATATTAAGTATTCAGCAATAGCAAGAAATCTTCAAGTGCAATAGCAAGCAATTTTCAATTGCACAGTATTGTGCAATAGCAAGAAATCTTCAGTTGCACAATATTGTGCAATAGCAAATATTTTCAGTTGCACAGTATTGCGCAATAGCAAGAAATATCTAATTGCACAATATTGTGCAATAGCAAGAAATTTTCAATTGGAGTTATCTTTCTTTGTCCAGAATAGTAGTTGAATCAACTTAAATCATTGTTTTATACAATATACAATGTATATTCACTTTTACTACCAACTGATAAATTAAAACAATCTTTTCCATTCAGTGATAACAAGCACTTTATTTTACATTTTAATATTTTATGATGTATTTAAATGAGTAGTTATTGTTGCAAACTCCATTAGGAATTTGAATTGAGATCAGTTTTAGAAAAAGGGAAAGGCGTATGTGAAAAAAAATGGGGGGGGGGGGGTTAAATTTTTCTCATTTCAGATTTCATAAATAAAATGAAAATTTCTTCAAACATTTTTTTGAGAGGATTAATATTCAACAGCATAGTGAATTGCTCAAAGACAAAAAAAATATTTTAAGTTCATTAGACCACATTCATTCTGTGTCAGAAACCTATGCTGTGTCAACTATTTAATCACAATCCAAATTTAGAGCTGAATCCAGCTCAGTGGCGGATGCAGGAATTTTCGAAAGGGGGGGGTGCTAGCCCAGGGCAAAGGGGGGGGTGCAGGGGGGGTGCAAAACATATGTCCCGATTCAAATGCATTGATCGGCCAAAATAAAGGGGGGGTGCGGACCCCCGGAACCCCCCCTCTGGATCCGCCACTGCAGCTTAAATGTTGTGTCCATACTTGCCCCAACTGTTCAGGGTTCAACCTCTGCGGTCGTATATAGCTGTGCCCTGCGGAGCATCTGGTTCTAGTTTCAAGACAATAACTTATGTGTTTATTGTATGGATCTCTCTGAAATTGTACTACAAGGTTCAATACTGCAATGAAAAGCATGGGATTGAGTTTAAGGGTTATTGCTCCAAGGGGGTTTCAAAAAGTTGGGGGGGGATTTTTTTTTAACGATTTTTGAAGGGCTTCCTTTTTTTCAAAATTTTTCAAATTTCGAATTTTGAAAAGTTTCAAGAAGAAATCTTCAATTGCACAGTATTGTGCAATAGATTTGTTAGATCTTTGACCACATTAATTTTGTGACAAAAACCTATATTATGTCAAAAATTTGATCACAATCCAAATTCAGACAGAATCAAGCTTGAATATTGTGACCAAATTTGCCCCACTGGCAACTGTTCAGGGTTCAACCACTGGGGTCGTTTAAAGCTGCGCCCTGCGGAGCACCTGGTTTAGTAATAACAAACAAAAGAACTATGTCAATTGGACCTGCTTTGATACCATAACTGCCCTTAAATTTTTTACAAAATATCATTTTTGTCTGCTATGGAGTTTCCATATATATCGTCAAGTTATCAGAATTCCAATGGGGACTAACTGTGTACCACTAATTGCAGACCTGTTTCTGTATTGTTATGTGTTACAATTAATAGAAACATTCAGCAACAGGAGGGATTGTGCTTGATTTTCATATGATGGAGACATAATCTTTCAATCAGTCCAGGAACTGACTATTTCATTTACTGTTATCTGTTTTTGTCCATTTTAATTCCTTGTTATCTGTTATAAGCCAAATCAATTTGCTGTTTTGCTGTTATTGGGACCCCCTTGCCCCCCTCTTATTAGTTTGTGAGGAGAAATGTCAATAAAAAAAAAAAAATACAAAAAAAAACCACCCAAAACACCCACAGATTTACTATGAGGTATACAGCAAATAACATGGATATTTAATGAAGGATATATGTAATATGCACTATTGTTGGGATTTTTCAAATATAAACTGAGGAAACAATAATGAAAATATGTAATTACGTTCGTAACTTGACCGTGCGTTATTGTCTTTATTTTTTAATCGAACCTATGATGAAAACACCTCTTCCTCAACAGGAACCATGTATAAACCATTTTGTACTTTTGATGTTGTTTAGAGCCAATCAGTAATTCTGGTATTTTTTCGTAAATAAAGAAAAATAACTTAAAATGTGTTTCTTTTACACTCCGAGTATATTTTTACATTTATTGTCATTATGTGTTTGAAACGCAGGAAGCATTATTTTTTTCTAATGTTGAAAGTCATGAGAAAAATTCACATGTGAAATATTTTTTCTAATGTTTTAATTATAAGTCATGAGAAAAATTCCCATGTGAAAAGAAAATGTTTGGGTAAATAATGGAAAACTGACATACACGAGATATGGTCCAGCATTAGAATATTTTCAGTTCTATTTGAAAACCTCAATATATTATTTTTTACACTCACCGCAAATATGGTAATCTTTAAGTATTGAACCTCAGTCTAAACGTATTTTTTTTTATTATCCTTTGGCAGAAGTGATAAAATTCAATCAAAATATATATATCTTGTGTATGGAAATTGAATGCGAACGTACTATACATTTTTAAATGGGGCTAGATCGATTTTACTTTCATATCTCCGCCTTTTTTTATAAATGATTATAAAGCACAATACTAGTAATGGATAAAACATCGTACTCTTGTTTTAAAAAAAAAAGACGTAAGCTGTGATGCAATGTGAATAATAATAATAAAAAAAATCAACAACAACAAAAACTGACACTTAAGTTATTAAACATCGTTCTCAGATTATTGGTTTGCTATGATCATTGTACAAAGCAGGGATAGCACACGAACCCTCGGCTAGAAATATGCTCTGGATTAATTATATTAAATCCATATTTGATGAAACGGGTTATAGTGAAATATGGAATAATCAAGAATATGTAAATCCTGAATTTATAAAAAATATGGTAAGACAGAGATTGCACGATCAATTTATACAAAAGTGGTTTTCAAATGTGTCTAATTCTTCACGAGGGGAATATTATTCTAAATTTAAGACAGAGTTTGAATTAGAAGATTATCCTTTACAGTTAAATCCTGTAAATAAAAACTATATATGTAAACTGAGAACATGCAATCTCAAATTTCCGATAGAGACGGGACGTTGGGCTGATATACCAAGGAATGAAAGATTGTGCAATCTCTGTAAACAAGTTGTCGGAAATGAATTCCATTATATTTTCTGCTGTAATGAATTGAAAGATATTCGAACTAAATAAATAACGGGTTACTTTGTTAATGTACCCAGTGAGTCAAAAATGAATAAAATGTTGAATATAGGTAATACACAAGTTCTTACTCACCTATCATGGTTCCTCCAAAAGATTGTAAAACTCTTATAGAGTCAAACTGAAAAGTCACATTACTTCACGATAGATCTAGTACTCTCATGATCTAGTAATCGGATTACATATTTATTTACATGCCATAACACAACACTCTACACGTGGTGGCGTGACGTACTGTAACCGAATCGAGTACACTCAAAACAAAGTTGAAGCATGAACTTGTGTATTACCTTTGAAATATGTGTTAATGATTATAATATATATAGGGTAATGCTACTACCTATATTTACTTTGTATATATATAATACATTTGTATAAGTTCAAATAACCGTATAGTTTAATATATACATGCAAGATAATTTCTATACTCATTCTGTCATCTGTAATTATAATATACTATACATATTTGATGCTCCTGTAGCGCAGTTACTGCGTCTGAGTTTGATTAATAAAGTTTGAAAAGTTTGAAGCTACCAAACAGATATTGTCATTTTGCGTATTTATATACACAATTATATGTAAAAACAAGGAGGTTGCATACACCCCTTCAGTGGTCAAATTATTTAGCCTTCAACAATGAGCAACATTTCAAGCCAGTCAAGGTCGTTATAAACTTCAATTTGTTGTTGAATGTGAGGTTCCAAACTCCGACGCCCTTTGATCCGCCACCGCAATTCAACAAAGAAAAAAATAACAACCCAATTTATACAAAAAAAAAAAAAAATACAATATGCAAAGAAAACACATATCGGAAAGACAGTCACACGAAGATAAAATAAACTATAAGAAGCAAATTATAAACCAAAGTACTGAAGTACTGAACATTAGATGACCGTAAGTTGTTGTGGAGGGTCACAAGCACTTGTCTCCGAAAAAATAATTACACTCTCTATACCTGAAAGTGAGGTTAAAGTCATATGAAACGAGTAACCGGTGAAAAATAATGTTATTCCTATTCTTGAACCAAGGCATACAAACATAATAAATTTAGTCTTCTGTGCAAGATTTTATAATTTTTTTCGCATAAATTTCGTATAATCGTCAATTTTTTTTCCAATCGGTCAGTGTTGTGAAAATAAAACAGGTAATTAAAATTCGTGTTTTGAAGCCGAAGTATAATGATTGTCGCTTGTTTGTCAACAATCAACAAAAAAGCATGGATATTGAGAACGTGTTTAACATGTACAATCAGATAATAGTTTATTTGAAGGACATCCACCATTCGTATTGCGATCACCGAATTTTTACGAGATGGGAAATTAGCGTCCCCATCGCACTTTAGAGTCCTACATATGTATATAAGTAAAATATTTTTTTTATATGACTTTAAACCTGGAAGGAAGCAATTAAAATAAAGTAAACCTCTTCTAAATATGAACAAATTAAAGAATTTTCTTCTGAGAAAAGTAGATGTACATCAGTTTTATAATGAAAACTATCCATTGCGTTATAAAAAAAACATATGCATTACTTTTTTTTACATGCCAGTATATATAATTTTCATCTATTTGTATATCATTTATTCTACTATATTCATAATAGTGCAGTGCAAGTGCATGGTGGACACTCTTCTGTAATGATTCGATTTTTCTAATAGAGTGGACTTGGGTAGTTTTCTCGTTTGAATTGTTTTACATCATTATTTCGGGACCTTTTATAGCTGACTATGCGGTATGGGCTTTGTTCATTGTTGAAGGCCGTACGGTGACCTATAGTTATTAATTACTGTGTCATTTTGGTTTCTTGGGAAGATTTGTCTCATTGCCAATCATACCACGTCTTCTTTTTTATATTCGTATTTTCCCGCAAAACATTCAATGTCCCATGCAGAGTTATCGGTCCTTGAGAGAGAGCATAGAGGCCGATAACTTTGCATGGGAGATTGCAAAAGTTCTTGGGATATTCTTCCGCGTGCTTAAACAAACTTTTTCTGTACGTGTGGATAGATATTAAAGATGTTTTACTTATATAGATATGTAGGACTCTAAAGTGCGATGGGGACGCTAAAAGTACGATGCCTCCATTTGCTGTTTAAAAGCATTTTCTTAGTACAAAAAAGGAAAATAGCCTTTTTGGCTAAAGAAAATGGGTTTTTTTTTCTGGTGCTGGAAGAAGGATTGAATAGTATCCTGCAGACGACCATTTTACTATATATATATATACAAAATATACGCATAAGTATTCTGTATCCTTGCTGCTGCTTTTGGAAGCGAACGATTATATATTAATTATTGTTTACGTTGCAGTTTACTTTGCAGTCCCCGGTCGTTAAAATATTGTCGATTTTATTGAAAAGTAACGTCAGTAAAATAAAAGAACATATATTACAAGTATCAATTTATGTTCTAAAAAAGATATTTTTATGAGTATCCATAATAAACTATAAGAAATGTTATTCAGTTGCACTCGATAATGTCCGCGCATTCATCATGTTCCCAACACGAAAGTAAAATAATGAAAATCTAGGCGACAAAAATACACCGGAATGCCCTCACGGTCATCCGATGTAAACAGTAATGTCTTCTTCTTGTGCATGTGAATCGATTGATGCGAACCACAGTTAGGCTATTAGTTTTCTCGTTTGAACTGTTTTACATTTGTCATTTCGAGACCTTTTATGGCTTACTATGCTGTATGGGCTTTGCTAATTGTTGAAGGGCGTACGGTGACCAATAGTTGTTAATTTCTGTGTCATTTTGGTCATTTGGTCTCTTGTGGAGAGCTCAATGGCAATCATACCATATATTCTTTCTTTTTTATAGGAAAGACTTTAAAACATGCAGTGAGGTTTACTATTTTTAATGAATTCTTAATGCGGAATTAAACATTGCGTGTAGACGAATCCTGATAGCCTGAAATCCTGCCAGATGAACAGAGAGGTCATTTTAATTCGTTTATGTCCTGTTAAAGCTTGCATGTATTATTAACTGAATATGAGGAAATTGGAATATCAAATTCGATAGAGTTTGATGATCGGGATGCGTTAAATGTATTAAACTCATCACAAGGACAGTTTAGTTGTAATATAATGAAGATGTGTTGTATTTTGTAAGCTCTGCTAAGGAAATGATAAATATGTATGACATGTGCAATTAAGGTCTTTCGGTGCATTTTCTTATCATGTTTAGATGCACATTTCGTTGATATCCGCTCCTCTAATTCGTATTGCGCAATTCGTTGTTCAAAGACTGGTATGAAGACTGAAGCATTTTAATTTGTAATCAGATATTACTAGTTACATAGTGTGCTAGTGACCTAAAATGATATATATGGGGTCAGTAAATTCCATATGGGGTGCCGGAGAGCGAATATACTGAGCCCACATTATATATACATGTATAACGTATTACGTCACTAGCACACCATGTAACTAATCTATCTTACCGGCTATCTTAACGTGTGACACTCAGACCAGTGGACTATCAAAGAGATCAATTTTTCAATGCCATTAGTATTAAGAACCTACTTCAACATTGGTCTATACAAAAACAAATGCCACAATAACGACTAGTTAGCTTAAGCTTGAAATGTGTTTTATGAATTTATTTCAATCGTTCATCATCAATTCGTCTGTTGAAACCGTTTGGATTTTTCCTCAACTGCGTGTCTTTTTTTTAAAGGACGTAACACAACTTCTAATTTGTATCCTCAATTGAAATAAGCCCCGCCTACTAACCCAATATCAGTCTAATTAAAAACCGATCTCTCATTGCTCCCGTTTTCTGATATGTCGCGTGGGAGAACTCCCACGCGACATATCAGAAACAGGAGCGACGAGAGATCGGTTTTTAATTAGATTGACCCAATATGGAACCCTACTAAAGCAATATGTAATATACACGGTCTCCACGCGGTTGCTTTTAACCAATCATATTCCTTGAAATGTATAGGAGGTAAGATAAATAGCAAATATCAAACTCTTGAATATATCGTGTTTTTGTTTTGTAGTTTATTATTAAACCATGGTGCTAGATAAGCAATACTTTATATATGTGGATATAAATTTACGAAAAATGTAACAAAATTTACAACCGCCTTTATTATTTTATTTTTGAAACAACATATATTATTATATAAAATGAGTTTCCAATGAATGTACTATAGTAAGCAAAAACCACCATATTTTCAGCAACCCGTTAAGATACTCATATAAACTTTGAAGTATTCAATTAATGAGTGTTTTTATTTTCAGTTTTATAGGGGCCAGCTGTAGGACGCCTCCGGGTGCGGGAGTTTGTCGCTGCATTGAAAAAGCCATTGGTGGCCTTCGGCTGTTGTCTGCACTATGGTCGGGTTGTTGTCTCTTTGACACATTCCCCATTTCCATTCTCAATTTTATCATGCATCTTCCGTCTTATTTGCGGACAGTCCATGATGTATTATTGTCATAAATTAAGGAGCACCTCATATCATTCTATTACATAAACAAAACTACTACAATAAGTTATCATATTAAAACGAAATTAAAAGGTAATATATATATATATATATATAAGAAAATGAAAATAAGACATGAATGGTTTCTCTGACACTATGTTCTATACTGAAGGGTTTTAAGTTGAGACCCTATATATTCATAAATAGTGAAAACATCTATACGCAAACCCTAACTTTGAATAAGTGAATGTATTGAGCAATTTCAAACACAAGAAATGCTAATATAACAAATAAAAACATATATATCATATGATGTATACGTGCAATTTGCCTGCGATTTGTGTTGAATTGGCCTATGAAGTTTATATACCGTATATATATCGGGTATAGAGGCCCAGAATCTAATTACGAATACATGCAGTTCTATATTATAACTTTCTGTAACAGTATTGTGCGTATGCAATATATATGCATAATGATTAAAAACACTGAAAAAAAGAAAGCCATTATCTTATTCTCGACTCCTAGGAGTCGAGATTAAGAATTGAACGATGGACACTAAGGGCGTGAATTTTTCTTGCTACCTGATTGGAAGATATCACGAGACGTGAATAATTAAAATTTATTGATTGGTTAGGACAATCCGAACCAAGTAAATGTCCTTCAATCCCGTAGAGTATCGGATTTGTCGTCTCTATTTTAGCAATTAGATTTTACACAGGTAACTTTTATCTATAAATAGACGAATCTTCTGGAGTAAACAACAACGTTAAACGATACTACAGTTTCTTAACGTGTGACCTCACATGTGTGGTAAAATTTGTTGATTGATGCACGTGGCTATTCTAGTAAATGAATTAATCTACAAAGCGAGAGCTCTTTCCATTTTCATCAGCTAAGAGTCGAATTTAGCACTTTTTGAAAGGCTATCGCTTGTCAGATTAGTATATCTTTGAACCATGGCAAAAAGTAGATAACTTTTCAAAAACTTTTCAGGAGATAATTGAAAATGGACTATAAGACATGAATATGTGGCAACATTAAAACTATTTTTTGCACTCCTTTCAGCTCCTTTACCGATTTTACAAAAGGCATGATAAAAATAAGTTTAAAAATCGTCTTTCTCTATGATAACGATATAACAACAAAACAAAACCTTGAAAAAAATAAAATAAAACAACAAAGTTGTCTCGTTAGCAATCATATCACATCTTCTAATTTTAATAGAAATATCAATTGTGATAAAGCATATGCGAATAACTTTTCTTTCGGTGCCTTTAGAAAAGCGACGTACATGCTTTTAATTTCGGAAGATATTTATGATTTTTCTACTCTCTACATTACATTTCCACGAATCTTGTACATGCTTTTAATTTCGGAACATACTTATGACTTTTATACTCTCTACATCAAATTTCCACGAAATCTTGTACATGCTTTTAATTTCCGAAGATGTTTATGACTTTTCTACTCCCTACATTACATTTCTACGAAATCTTGTACATCTACAGAATTCTTATTTGTCCTCGTCCTACCATGACCCTTTCTATATCCCATAACTCTGACCCTATCACTAACCCAAACCCTAACCCTTACCTTAACCCCAGGCTAACCCTAGCCCCTTTCATAATCTTAAATATAATTCTATCCTAATTCTAACCCTAACCCTAACCCTAATCGAACTCGAGCCCTAACCCTAACCTTTACCCCAACTCTGACCCTAACGCTAACCCTAACCCTAACCCTAACCCTAACCCTTATCCTTACCCCAAATTCAACCCAACCCTACCTTAACCTTAACCCATTTCATGCATAACTATAGCCCTAGCCCTAGCCTTTAACCTTAAACCATAACCCTAAATCTAAACACGACCCTAATCTAAACCCAACCCCTAAGCATAATCATATCCTAATCATAATCTTTACGCTAACCTAATCCTTACCCTAACGCTAACCTTAAATCCTAAATCTCAACCCTACTTAATTTTTGTTATGATTAGGGTTAGGCTAGAGTTAGGGTAAGAGTTAAATCTGATTGCGAATCTATTTGCTGCTTCTTATTATAAAACTCTTATGTAATGAAAATAGCTAAATATGTGATCTATAAACTTACTTGGTATGATGCATGTGACGAGTCAAATTAATACAAACTGACTATAGATACGATGATTATTTTGTCCATCTATAAGAGCGATTTTGGTACTTTTCGTAGATAAGGTTTATCGACCTTTAGGTATTCCTATGGGCACTAACTGCACCCTTTTTTTTATAGAAAAATTGTTCCTGTGTTGTTATACTTGAATGTGGGACTAGTGTCGTTTAAGAACCTTTTCCAACTGATTTTTATTAGAGTTTTTTTTATATTTTGCTGTCACACCGTTGTCCCGGATAGTTGAGCGCTAAAACACATGTTAAACCCCGCCACATTCTTTTTGTACCTGTCCCAAGTCAAAAAGCATTTAATACAGTGGTTGTCGTTGTTTTCTATCTGTCATATTTGTTTTTTGTTGATCCCTTTTAGCATAATTCATGTCTTCAGTTTTCATGATGAGTTGTTTTACATCTTCGCATGCCATGTTCTTTTATAGTTTACTATATGGTGTTGGTTTTGTTCATTGTTTAAGGCTGTACGTTGCCCTATCAATGTAAAAATCCTCGTACTTTGGTAGCAGTTTAGTGCAGAATTCCGATACATAAAATAAAAGAAATATTTTAGCCTGGTTTTAAACTGTAAATTATTATAGATTATTGATGATTATCGGAAAGCAACAGACGAAGTGATTTAACAATGATATATGGCACTGCTATTCGCTTTATGAATATATTTTAAGTCATCTTTAATATTTTTTTCCTTTATGAGTAGATCTTGTTTTCTTTGTATTTTATTTAACTGAATCGGTTAAAATGAGAACTAGGAACTTAATTTTTTATGATATGAGAACTAGCAACCATTTCTGGAATTTTTGTGGTGTTTATCAGCGTATATCTAAAACGGAAACTAAAATCTAGCATATATCGTGCTGATGTAATCATTATTAAGGAAAGAATTTATCGTAGAAAAAAATGGGGATGATATAGGTCACTGTGAAAAAAATAATGCCACAGAGGCGGATCCAGCCTTTTTAAAAGGGACTTCCCAACCCAGGATAATTAGGGGGGGGTGTGTTCCAACCATATGTACCCATTCAAATGCATTGATCGTTCAAAAAAAGGGGGGTTTCGACCCCTGGACCGGCCACTTCGCTGGAATTCACCGCTGTGTCCGTAACTGATTAAACAGGCAAGATGCTCATATCCGTAGATGTGTTTACTATCTAAACCTCGAAAAATTATCTACAGTTTTAAAACTTAGAAATATAGAGGTTATTCTTAACTGCAAGCCATTTATATTGGTAAAACAATAAAATCACAGAAATAAAGTACTTAATACATGTAATAAGCATCTGGCAAAAAACAGTTTGGAATTGACATTATTAGAGAAAATTAAACCAAACTGTTGTTAATTCTAAAATGTGTACAAAGTGGAGAATTCGCGTAAGGTCATTTGCAATCACACCAAATCCCCTTATTTCTATTTTAGCTGCGTATTCATATATTCAAGTCCCGCGTGTATAACTAAAAGACAATCCTCATTGTCAACACGGGTAGAAAGTGGATGCGCGTAGCTGCATCTCAAAATAGAAGGAGCAGGAATGGCTGAAAATATATATATAATGCATGTGGTATGCTTAGATATCTTATTTAGTTTATAAAATGTCTTATTAAGTTTATACAGAGACATATATATGTGTGTATATGTCTCTGGTTTATAAGACCAGGAATATACCGTTCCAAACATACGACGTCTTATTCGCTTTTAAAAGAAATGATAGATATAAAAACGATTTGTCATTAATTATTTGTATCGAGTCATGAGACTATTATAACATGTTAGCAGCAGTCTCAGGTATTTTATGCAACAATTGTTTTAAATATGTCTCTGCCAGTAGTAGTCAATAATTTATTTCGTAGCAGTTACAGATATACTGTTCCCAGGTCCTATAGTTATCAATGAAGTATGAGAATTAGGCCTCTCTAGCATTAACAATTTCTGTCTTTTAATCGATTTTTAATTCAATCAAGTAAAAACTAAATCTTATCTTTTAATGTTTGTGTCAAACTTTGACATATAATAAATCTGCTCTTGGACTGCTGATGCTGATTACGGAGTGTCATGTTTTCCACAATACCAAAAGTTCACGAGATCAATACTGAAAAGTCATTTCTTATTGGTTTAATTGTGATATCCTTGATATAACGTTAATTTCTATTGGATAAAGAGATCAAACAGGCAGCGCACCTTGCGTTTGATTGGAAATGTATCGAACATTGATGAGTACTTTAACTCGTGTGAATTCGATCATTCCCACATATGTTTTATTGGAAAACTTTCATGTTTGAAAGTGTCATATGGAGTTTTTCTGTCATTTAACGAAACAGATGCAATGGTTTTTGGAACAACATGTTTATTTCTGGTAATTTCAGTTTTTGTGCACTCTTGGAAAAGACCGGCAAATGGTAAGTTTGTTTACTTTGTTCTATATATAGAGTGTAACAGAATTTACCTATATAATAAGTTTCCCAAAGTTTAAAATAACTTTTGTATACATAGATGTTTTTGAAGCTTTGTATTAAAGTTAGTTTTTTGGGGGTAAAATTTAGTAAAAATACCTGATTTTAATACAGGTGAAATTAAATATTTAACATTGGGACACCTGGTCAATATTTTATTAGAATTTGGACAATTGAGTTTTTATTTAAATGTATTTGTACAGGTGAGCACTATTATTTAAATGCTTTTCTAGACAATTTGGTGTGATTTAAGTAACCTGAATGTGTAGTACAGAAAATATCTATAAACAATTTTTCATTAAATATTATGAATATTCTTAAAATTCATCAACCAGAGCTGATATGACTTTTTAAGAGTTTTTAGAGAAATAAAATATAAATATGCTCAAAGACGATTTATACTTTAGTTTGATGAGTTAGTTATCCTTAATCCAAAATTTATTTTGACTTGAGTTGAGTGTGAATTATAATTATGTACATGTATCAAAAGCGGAAGTAATTGGTACTAATAACAATATACTTTAAAAAAAAACTAGTATTGATAGCCACAAAATCTGCATTGTTACTTAAATGTAAAAATAATGTTCCTGAATAGGTATGTCAAGGCCAAACTGATGTATTTGATTATCTGAGTATTAACGCATTAATATGTGTTTTTTTTTATATAATTCTAAATTGGATGAAATGTATGTTTGTGAAATTTTAATGAATTTTCCAATACAACACACATTCATTCCTATATTGGTTCAATTCAAAGACTGGAAATACACTAACCTTGAGCCATATGTTTACCACTGATCCTTATACATGTACAATTGTGGTACCATGAAACTTTCTGAATACACTTACATGTATAAAAGACATTTTATTTTGTGTTGATATAATTTAAAAGGGGAACAATATCATATCCCATCCCTGGATCATGATAATACACATGATAATGATTAACCATGGTAATACAAATATATATATGGTAAATCTATATTATATAGTAAATATATATGAGACATGATAGATAATGTATATTGAAATAAAACCCAATAACATTTAAGATGAACTACCTGTTTTTGATTAATTTTCCAATAAGCATGATAAGTAATAGTTATTCATTTACTAGTTAACATGCTTTTTTCTGAACTCAGAGACAGTGCAAAAGGAGACACATAACAGTTCTGACCTGCAATATTGTTTCTTGTGAATTTACCAAAGATACATGTATGCATAGCATGAAGGCTGTTCCATTAAAACACATACATAGGACACAGGGAAGGCATCAACTTCTCAGATACTGTAGCATGTGTAGGTTGTTTAAAGCTAGATTGTACTGTCAAAATTAAGAAGAAATTTAAACATACATATGTAGCCTCTACATAAATGATATTTATTTTTTCAAAGTGCCTTCTCTTGGGGATGTACAAAATGTATCTTCTAGTGGAACAGCTCATGACGATTTTTTGTTCCAACATCTGAAGTTTTTGCTCTCATGAAATAGAATTGTCAACTTGAACATGTTGAAAGACAATGGATGAAAATGTTTTTTTTGGTTAAAGACAATAATTAAGACCTTTGTATTGTCATAAATATTAAGTATTAATTTAAGTTTATTTTTGCATGACCATGTTAATGGATAAACCAGTGACTTACTATAACCCTTTAAACTTGAAGTCTGATGTCTTCATGGACACCATTAATGATACAAGTCTGCACCATTAATATGATTAGTGACGAAAAGTAGTCACTAGTCAGTGTTGACCCAGAATAGTAAAATTTTATTTGGACAAGTAAGTACATTGTATTTTTAAAACCAACATTTTATTTAGACACTTTAAGAAAAATGTTGAAAAATTGGTCTGTTACTTTAGTACAGACTAGTTGGAAAAAAATGTTGGTGCATTTTTTCTTAGAATTAAATTACCCAAAACAAAATGTTCCAGTAATTACAAAAATTGAAATCTTAAGAATATGATACAGAAGATAGATATTTTCCCTTATTTAGAATGAAGAAATTAAGAAACTTAATACTAAGCTATTTGTGTGAAAATATTCACCAAAGGATATTTAAGGTCTTAGATTATTTTTCAGAATTTAGATAAACAAGATCAACTCATGTTAAAATCTTAACAAACCACATGCTTCCTGATTCGTGAGGTTATTTTTTAAACCATAGGAAATGAATTTTACATATTCATTTACCAATTCCTTTACTAAAATAATATTCTATAAGCAGAGATGATATTTCAATAAGATTTAATCTAGCTACGTTTTTCAGGACTGGTTACGAGAAACATGATGATCATATGCCTTTCATAGCACTGTCGCTGATCAGTCGATCAATACGTCTTCAGAGTAATGAAAATTGGTAGACTTGTACTATATGTTTTCTTACATTAGTTTAAAGTAATTAAGGAAGACATTCATGTTCCAATGGTTTGTTACAGTAAATCATTTGTTTGACTTTTAATTTCATTAAGGAGAAATTAATTTTGGACTTCAGAAAACAATATCTTGTTACATAACATTTGAAAATTTAATTTGACTAGGATAGAATTGGGTATTTTGAGAGTTTGAGAGTACCGGTATGGCTTGCATCCTAAATTTTCAAACGCCCCTAATTAATACTTATACCGTTAGCTTCAAATGAGCCGCAAAAAGTAATCACCATTCATAATATTGTATTTTTGTCGAGCCTGCAACTTTTGTTGCAGAAAGCTCGACATAGGGATAGTGATCCGGCGGCGGCGGCGGCGGCTACGGCGGCGGCGTTAGCTCACTTCTTAAAAGCTTTATATTTTAGAAGGTAGAAGACCTGGATACTTCATACTTTGTATATAGATGCTTCATGTTACGAAGTTTCCGTCAGTCACATGTCCAATGTCCTTGACCTCATTTTCATGGTTCAGTGACCACTTGAAAAAAAAGTTCAAATTTTTTGTAATGTTGAATTCTCTCTTATTATAAGTAATAGGATAACTATATTTGATATGTGCGTACCTTGCAAGGTCCTCATGTCTGTCAGACAGTTTTCACTTGACCTCGACCTCATTTCATGGATCAGTGAACAAGGTTAAGTTTTGGTGGTCAAGTCCATATCTCAGATACTATAAGCAATAGGGCTAGTATATTCGGTGTATGGAAGGACTGTAAGGTGTACATGTCTAACTGGCAGGTGTCATCTGACCTTGACCTCATTTTCATGGTTCAGTGGTTATAGTTAAATTTTTGTGTTTTGGTCTGTTTTTCTCATACTATATGCAATAGGTCTACTATATTTGTTGTATGGAATGATTGTAAGGTGTACATATCTAGCGGGCAGATGTCATGTGACCCTGACCTCATTTTCATGGTTCAGTGGTCAAAGTTAAGTTTTTGAGTTTTGGGCTTTTTATCTAATACTATATGCCATAGGTCAACTATATTTGGTGTATGGAAATATAGTATGTTCTTTATGTCAATCACGCAGGTTTTATTTGACCCTGACCTCATTTTCACGGTTCATTGCACAGTGTTAACTTTTTGTGTTTTGGTCTATTTTTCTTAAACTATAAGTAATGGGTCAACTATATATGTTGTATAGAAGCATTGTTAGCTGTACATGTCTGCCTGGCATGTTTCATCTGACCTTGACCTCATTTTCAAGGTTCATTGGTCTTTGTTTAGTTATCTTGGTTAATGTTAAGTTTATGTGACAGTTGTAATAAAGCTTAGCTTTATACCTAGGACTATCAACATAATATCAATGATTAGTATAGAAGGCGAGACATTTCAGCGTGTGCACTCTTGTTTTCAGCTTATATTATCTTCAATTGGAGAAAACATTTATTGTTTATAATCTTCAAATAAATGTTGTTAATTATAATCAGTCTGCACTGTTAGCCACTGAAGTCCGATGCCACATGCAGTAAATATTGAATCTGACTAGTGAATTTTTTTTTTAAAGTCACAAAGGGACAACTTTTAAAATTTGTTTTGGGACTTAAGTTGATGAAAAAGTTTTTGGCACAGACTGGTTAATAATCTCATGTGGAGTTACTGGACCTATTCCTGTCATTTTTCCCGTAAAAATAAGTAAATTGGCACTTTTTTTGCTTAAACAATACTTTGAGTGCCCCTACAGAAAAAAAAGTTGAGGGCCAGTTGATGGCCATGTGGTGGACAGTTGAGGGCTAGCTGTTTTT
Source organism: Mytilus galloprovincialis (assembly GCF_965363235.1). Taxonomy (NCBI): domain Eukaryota; kingdom Metazoa; phylum Mollusca; class Bivalvia; order Mytilida; family Mytilidae; genus Mytilus; species Mytilus galloprovincialis. The sequence goes on from NC_134843.1 coordinate 71,689,167, forward strand.
AGGCAAAATAGTTGAGGGCTAGGTGTTGAGCATCTTAGCTAAACTCAAACCTGGCCAAGCACTGTATGTTGGATAGATGTCGCTCAACTGGCCCTCAACTGAAGCTGGCCATTAAGTTGAGGAAAAGTTGAGCAATTGATCTTTGGTTTTCATATAGTTGAGCAAAAGTTGAGCTTTCAGACTTTGAAATTTTTGTAGTTGAGCAAAAGTCGAGCATTCAGACTTTGAAATTTTTGTAGTTGAGGAAAAGTTGAGCATTCAGACTTTGAAATTTTTGTAGTTGAGGAAAAGTTGAGCGTTCAGACTTTGATTTTTTTTTATAGTTGAGCAAAAGTTGAGCAATTAGAAATATGACCTGGTGATATAAATGTTATGTGCCATCTGTTTTATCTGTCTTTAGTGCAAATGGACAGGAAGTACTATTATAAATGTACACAAAGTTTAAGGCAAAATTAAGGGAAGCTTTCAATTTTATACATTTTTTCTGTATCTTAACTTAACTAAATCTTTGACATAAAGATAAAAAAACAAACAGTATTTCTTTTATTATAAGATATATCAAATATTTAGGATTTAGGTAGTTAACAGTTATTCTTAGGGGCAAATCTCAAAGTGATCACACTGTCACAATACCCAAAAGAACCTCAAACATTTAAAATTTGAACTGGGTTTGAGCATGCACAATGGCAAGCAAAGATGTCTTCTAGCTATCATGAATTAAAAATATGAATTTTACAATGAATGTAGATGAAAAAAGTTACAAATAACTGTATTGACATTCTTCTGATGACATGACTTTTGGATTTAGGAAGATTGATGTTTAACACATATTTCTGGAAACATCTTTTGGTAAGTACATTGGATTAGATTTGATTTCCACCATTTTGAATAAGTGTATAATTATGCTCTTTTAGTTCAAAATAGTGATATTTAAAGTGTTTTCTTTATAAACTTTAAAGAGTGAAGAATAAAGTGAGACAATATATTTATGCATTAATTTAATTTATTTATTATATTGTCAAAATGTGTAAGACAGGAGACATGTTTATTTTATTATTAAGACAATTTGTTTTAGAAAGTATTACTAATAAAATAAGAATATTCTAATATAATGAATTTGGTATAAAACTAGATATCTATATTTATTTGCTAGATAACTTCTAAAAAGCAAGGATAAAGCATTCATGTAGTATGTTGTGAGTAACAAGATCTTTCAGCATTATTTTGGCTATAAAAATACACAATTTAAATTTATTTTTTCTACAATGTGTAGTCATCAGTTTGCAATTACCACATAATGCTCAACTTTTTAAGACCTAGCCCTCAACTTTTAATGACCTGGCCCTCATCTATTGGCCACCTAGCCCTCAACTTTTAATGACCTGGCCCTCAACTGTTGGCCAGGTAGCCCTCAACTCTAATTGCTCAACTGTTGGACACCTATCCCTCAACTATGATATTTTCTCAACGTTGCTCAACTGATTTGCATAAAGTTGAGCATTGATAGTTGAGGGCTACCTAATTTGCATGGCAAAAATCCAGCTAGCCCTCAACTGGCCCTCAACTATTTGCTCAACTGATGGCCAGCTAGCCCTCAACTGGCCCTCAACTGTTAGCTCAATTGGCGGCCAGTTGAGCAATGCAGTTGGCCTAGTGATCATTTTTTCTGTATGGGTGGCACTGTAGTAGTATAATGCATATATACTCTTGTGGATACTCATGTCTCATTGGCAGTTGTACCACATCTTCTCATTTTTTTATTGTCGAGCCTGCAACTTTTGTTGCAGAAAGCTCGACATAGGGATAGTGATCCGGCGGCGGCTACGGCGGCAGCGGTGTTAGCTAACTTCTTAAAAGCTTTATATTTTAGAAGCTGGAAGACCTGGATGCTTCATACTTTGTATATAGATGCCTCATGTTACGAAGTTTCTGTCAGTCACATGTCCAATGTCCTTGACCTCATTTTCATGGTTCAGTGACCACTTGAAAAAAAAGTTCAAAATTTTCGTAATGTTGAATTCTCTCTAATTATAAGTAATAGGATAACTATATTTTATATGTGCGTACCTTGCAAGGTCCTCATGTCTGTCAGACAGTTTTCACTTGACCTCGACCTCATTTCATGGATCAGTGAACAAGGTTAAGTTTTGGTGGTCAAGTCCATATCTCAGATACTATAAGCAATAGGGCTAGTATATTCGGTGTATGGAATGACTGTAAGGTGTACATGTCCAACTGGCAGGTGTCATCTGACCTTGACCTCATTTTCATGGTTCAGTGGTTATAGTTAAATTTTTGTGTTTTGGTCTGTTTTTTGTCGAGCCTGCAACTTTTGTTGCAGAAAGCTCGACATAGGGATAGTGATCCGGCGGCGGCGGCGGCGGCGGCAACGGCGGCAGCTACGGCGGCGGCGTTAGCTCACTTCTTAAAAGCTTTATATTTTAGAAGTTGGAAGACCTGGATGCTTCATACTTTGTATATAGATGCTTCATGTTACGAAGTTTCCGTCAGTCACATGTCCAATGTCCTTGACCTCATTTTCATGGTTCAGTGACCACTTGAAAAAAAAGTTCAAATTTTTTGTAATGTTGAATTCTCTCTTATTATAAGTAATAGGATAACTATATTTGATGTGTGCGTACCTTGCAAGGTCCTCATGCCCATCAGACAGTTTTCACTTGACCTCGACCTCATTTCATGGATCAGTGAACAAGGTTAAGTTTTGGTGGTCAAGTCCATATCTCAGATACTATAAGGAATAGGGCTAGTATATTCGGTGTATGGAAGGACTGTAAGGTGTACATGTCCAACTGGCAGGTGTCATCTGACCTTGACCTCATTTTCATGGTTCAGTGGTTATAGTTAAATTTTTGTGTTTTGGTCTGTTTTTCTCATACCATATGCAATAGGTCTACTATATTTGTTGTATGGAATGATTGTTAAGTGTACATGTCTAGCGGGCAGATGTCATGTGACCTTGACCTCATTTTCATGGTTCAGTGGTCAAAGTTAAGTTTTTGAGTTTTGGTCTTTTTATCTAATGCTATATGCCATAGGTCAACTATATTTGGTGTATGGAAATATTTTATGATCTTTATGTCAGTCGAGCAGGTTTTATTTAACCGTGACCTCATTTTCACGGTTCATTGCACAGTGTTAAGTTTTTGTGTTTTGGTCTATTTTTCTTAAACTATAAGTAATGGGTCAACTATATATGTTGTATAGAAGCATTGTTAGCTGTACCTGTCTGCCTGGCATGGTTCATCTGACCTGGACCTCTTTTTCAAGGTTCATTGGTCTTTGTTTAGTTATCTTGGTTAATGTAAAGTTTATGTGACAGTTGTAATAAAGCTTAGATTTATACTTAAGACTATCAACATAATATCAATGATTAGTATAGAAGGCGAGACATTTCAGCGTGTGCACTCTTGTCTCATACTATATGGAATAGGTCTACTATATTTGTTGTATGGAATGATTGTAAGGTGTACATGTCTAGCGGGCAGATGTCATGTGACCTTGACCTCATTTTCATGGTTCAGTGGTCAATGTTAAGTTTTTGAGTTTTGGTCTTTTTATCTAATACTATATGCTATAGGTCAACTATATTTGGTGTATGGAAATATTTTATGATCTTTATGTCAGTCGCGCAGGTTTTATTTGACCGTGACCTCATTTTCACGGTTCATTGCACTGTGTTAAGTTTTTGTGTTTTGGTCTATTTTTCTTAAACTATAAGTAATAGGTCAACTATATATGTTGTATAGAAGCATTGCTAGCTGTACATGTCTGCCTGGCATGGTTCATCTGACCTTGACCTCATTTTCAAGGTTCATTGGTCTTTGTTTAGTTATCTTGGTTAATGTTAAGTTTATGTGACAGTTGTTATAAAGCTTAACTTTATACTTAGGACTATCAACATAATATCAATGATTAGTATAGAAGGCGAGACATTTCAGCGTGTGCACTCTTGTATACATATACATGTATATTTATATGTATCAGTTATAAATGAGATAGTTTTATTACCACTTATGTCAGATATTTGAAACAGATCTGTATAAGTGGCTTTATTAGATAATATCATCATAAGATATTTATTATCTTCTGATATACAATCATAACAACTATGAAGAAAATAGAAGTAATATCTTTTCTTGTGTAACAATATCACTTTATGGCTACTGAGTGTTGGATTAGCTGTAATTAACACAAAATTTTGTCAATTTATTAATATATCATTATTATCTGTTGCACTGGTTGACTCATTAAACTTTCCTTTACACTGAGATTTGGAATTAAATTGTGCAAAATTACACGAAATACGTGGCGTATAAGCCAATAGAACATGCAATGCAGTGACACAAATAAAGTTAAAACAGTTTTATAAGTTGCATGATTAAATGAAAAATATTTTCTTACTTTTTCGCAGTAACCCTTGAACTTCTTGGTAATGTACTTATCCTTATTTTTTATTGTACTGCCTGCAGATCTTGAGCTAATTTTATGGTACTTGAGGAGTGTATCAGTAATTTACAGAATGAGGTTGAGTTTTTGCCGTACATATGGTTCATGGTTGAAGGCAGGGCATAAATTCATGATGTTTACTTACACATCTAGTAAATCGGTCATAATCTTCTTTTGAAGAATAATTTTTTTAACCCTCTTTTTTAAGCATCCTTTTTAATTAAGTACAGTACATTGAACCTTCTGTGGATATTTATAAAAAACAAACAATACCATAGTTTTCCAAATCTTTTTCCGTGGTGCTCCTAAAAATAAATTTGCTGGACCTTTACTATCAATTGAATTAGAAAATTGTGTTGGTTCTTTGCAAAATTTTGAGGGTAAAAACCTTGACACTTTTTGAGAATTCTGAAAAGCATTTTACTCTATTGATTTTTTTGACGAATCAATTTTTTCTCAAAGATAATACCATTTACGGAAATTATCAGTCTATTCGCTGACATTCATAGCATCTTTGTTGATCGTTGTTTTTTTTACTGTTCTCGTAACTTACAGTGAAATGACATTTACTTAGTTGCATGTCACATGAAATCCAACGTAATAAAGCAGTTTGAAAAATTAAAGTCAATTTTATATTGTTTTTATTAGGGATTTGGAAATAAAATTTTGTTTGTCAAATTAGCTTTACATATTGGATTTTTTTCATTCTGATATAATTCCAAACATAAAACTCAGAATCTACTGTTGGGAACCGAAAGTGGCAATTGTGAAATACAGAAGTTAGGTTTAGTCAGTTTGCGTAAAACAAAAACTTTACTAAATTGACTTGTCTTTGAAATTGAAAAATATAATATTTTTTTTGGGATACACATGAAGTTTCAAACACATTAACAATGTCTTAGGTACCCTGTATACATCTAGTGACAGAAATTTAAAAGCACAAAGTCAATTTAACATTATTTATATGGGCATCGGAGAAATTAATGTAAGTTTTTGATAATAGTACTTAAAACTTTCAGACAGAATGCTTTTGTCTTTTATACTTAACTACAATAAAAACATCCATCATATAGCTATTAGTAAAATTAAAAAGGTCCTTTATGTTTGATTGTTAGGAGAATTAATGACTTTAATGGGCTCATAGAAGTTTTATCATGTCATAAATTTCAGTTCCTGGTTTCTTCAAAGGCACCAAAACTATACTTGCCTCAAGCAAAGGGCAATGCAAAAAGGACAGTATTTGTCTTTCTTTCCCCCCAAAACTATGTATCAGCACAACAAATGAGATGATTGGGTAAATTTCATTGAAAGACAGTAACCCAATGTCAAATAACCAAAAGACATCTAGAGGGAAACATACATATACCATGTAGTCTACAATGATAGACAATACTTGAATCTGTTCTTTTTTGTTGATATTTGTAAAAGTGACCTTTGTAAATTCTCTTTGATCTTTCAAAACTTTCTAGTTTTTCGTTCCAGAGTTAAAGTTCTTAGATTGAGACATACATTGTAAACTGGCAAACTGGCTGGACAATGCTTGCACAAATGTTGGGACTATAGGTTCTGTCATTGCCATTTAGAACACAATTGTTTTTGCTATCTGTACAGCAGACGTTTGTCTCTTGTTCTGATTACCATTTCGAAACTATGATTTTTAACATCTTCACAGTACAGCAGACATTGTAATAAGATTTTCTTCTTTTGCTTTGGAAACAAAGCCATGTTATATTTCCAATTAAACATGGACTGCACATGATTGATGTCACATTTGAAATTGCAACTTCAGCTGTGTTTTGAACGTTACTCTGGAAATGAAGATATGCATTAATAATGAGAAATATATTTTGATCATTTTGAGCTCAATTTAGGCCTAAATTAAAATATTGTTTGTTTGCCCTTTTCTGACCCTATTTTTTGAAACAGGGAAGGTAGGTCGGTAGGTAAAATATTTTCTTTTTCTTTCCCAAAAAATTACCTGGCTCGGTACATTTTTGTCATGGGGAGGCAGGTAGGTATAATATTTTATTTTATAGATACAAAATCTGCATGATATCATTTTTGTCTGTATTTGCTTTTGTTTAAGTATGATTTTAATTATTAAATCTTTACTATTATTAAAGTTATGTTATGAAAAAAAATTATTATGTAGAATGTGAAGTTAATTCATATGCACTACTATTTTGTTTTCAAATAACAAAATATAGGGCTGTGCGGCATATTTTCAACATTTATATGCCTGGAACTTTCAAGAGTTTTTACTTGCACTAATATTCTGTACTACCGTACATGTACCTTGTATGTTTAACTCGACCGAAAGGTTTATTAATATCATATATCTCCCTAGCATGGTTTGTGAATCAGCTGTACATTGTTCTATCTATAGCATGTTTTGTTACGACATTCTACCAATTTTTATTCAAATTTGAACTTAAATTATCAGAGTAAAATAAAATGAATATTTGACTAGAATCATAATAAAACCACTGCCCGTCTGTGCATTTCCCACTATCATCGTCATGTAACCAGTTAAAAGAGCTAAAACTAAGCATTTGTCTTATTTTACTTACAACCCTAGAGACTAAGTGTTTAAATTTTCACTGTCCCGGTGTTATCAATAAAAATCTAAAAGACTTGAAACTCAATTGTCATGTATTTTACATCACATTTATAAATGGTGCGTAAGGAAAACTTGGCGATTTTACTGCCAATTATTCTCCAATTTACAGGACTTCAGTTCATGTCAGATATAAATAAAATGTCAAAGCTGGTTGAAGGAAGTGTAAACATAATCATCCTGATCTACAGATGACCAAAGGCCATCCCTACATTGGATACAACGTCCGTTTACAAAATATTTTGTACACAATCAAAGTGACACATTGATAATTTTGTATTGGACGAACCCTGCTCTTCATGTAGAAAGACACAGGGCAACTTTTGTCATATCATGAGTTCAAACTTTTCAACATCGATTTCAATCAAATGCTTTGAATCTCTAAATGCAAGTGTTCATGCCAAACGCTGACGTGATACCAAACGGACTTAACCTTATACAGGGAAGATAAAACCTGAGGATTCTGGTAAAAAATTTTAGAGCGGGAAATTCTGAATAATATAAAATTTAAGGTAGGAACAAAAAATAAATAAAAATAGAATATTGCTGGTAAATACAAAATACAAATAAAAGATTTTCAGTCGGAACAAATTTATAGGGTTGGTCGGTAAAGGGCAAACAAACAATATTTTAATTTAAAACTTACTTGTGTATGAGTGTTGTGCTCAATAGTATTTCTATAAATGAAGATATTTATTAAACCAACATGCTATTTTACTAGTAGGAGACTCCCAGAACATCATGTGTCTATAAAAGACATGGGATGAAAATAAGCATGTAGAGAGTTATCCATGTATAACTCTCTCAGGATACAACATGGTACCAGACTCAGTCCTAAAAAATTTTCAAAACAAAATTTTAATTGAACATTATTCACATAATATATATTATACCGGCTGATATACCTCGGCCCAGTACTAAGAAATATTCAAAATTTTGAATAATAAAGTAAAAAATATCATTTTGCTTGCATCCCAGTTTTAACTATTCTATGTTAAGATAAAGGAACAGTTCCACATTGATTTGTTTATTCTCTAATTACACTGTTGTTCTCCATATTTCATGTAATTGAATTATGTGTTACATAAAAGTGTTATAGGGATTCAATTCCTCATGAACCTGTAGAAAAAAAAGTCCCTAAAGACCGAACTTCAAAGAATTGTGTTTGTTGATATGGAAAACGAAGATCAGTATTAAAATATCGGTAAAAATTCTGGTATTTGTCTTTGATAATGGAAACTGAGATGTGAAAAATGCTGTATTGATCATATTTCATTTTTATAAATAGCTGAATTTTAAAAAGTAGCTTACACTAAAAAGTGCTCCATCAAACAAAAATCAAGTGAATTAGTAGTATTTGAGTAACAGATGAGAAGGGGGGGGGGGTCCAGGGTTGGGACCCCCTTTTTTTGACGATCAATGCATTTGATTGGAGACATATAGTTGGAACCCTCCTTTATCCTGGATTGGGACCCCCTTTTGAAAATGGCTGGATACGCCCAGTGTATTCAGTAGTCAATGTTTAATTGTTTAATTTTCAAAGTAAACACATTTCCTGTCATCATTCATAGATCTTCAGTCTATAAATATAAAACACAAACAAAATTTCAAAAGATTGAAATATGCACTGATATGATGTCTCTCAAAGTTATGGAGATTTTATTTTATAAACAGAATAGAGAAAGGGAAAGGTGAATGTGTCAAACAGACAACAACCAATAAAGAGCAGAACTTTAAAAACAGCCCATTAGGCCACCAATTGGTTACTTCAACCCAGTGAAGACTAGTTCTAGCAAATGTTGTTTACTTGCACAGCTACTATTTTATTCATATGCTGCAATTGTCTATATATAAGCACAACTTATGAAAAGTATGACTATAGTGTATATGCTGTGATATATATACAAAAAAGGGAAAAGGTGACCAAGGGGGACAATCAAAAACCAAAATGATTTTTTTTACATTTTTGAGATCTAATTCACTTAAAAAAGTTGTTTCTTCTATTGAATATCAAATTCATACTTTCTAATCTCACCTATTGCACTGTCAATTTCAACTTAATTTGATGATCCTGAAACTTGGTTTTCAAAGGATTTTTTTTTTGTTTTTCTGCATGGAGCCGATTGACAGTTATTTTAAAAACAGTTGCTTTTAGTTGTCAAGAGCAAAAAAACTCTTCATTACATGCAGTTTATGTTTGACTTTAAAATTGTATTACGAAAAAAATAAAAGTCAATAATTCAAGCTGTTCTCATCAAATGTATGGTGATTTGAATGCAAAACAAGTTCTTTCATCATGCAGAGGCCTTCAAATTAAATCCATTTTTAAAACTTTATTTTAAGACCTGTTGAAATAAGATTCCTCTGAATCTTAGAAATAGACCCATTTCTATTCAACCATTATGCAAATTAAACGGAATTAAACTTTAAAGTGCCTTGAAATCACCTATCTCAGGTAATCTACTAACAAATATTTTTTTCGTTATTTCAGCGAAATCACCATGTGTGAGAAAAGTTAAAAGATCAATGCTTTGTTAAATGCCAAATCGATGGTTTGTAATTTTGAATAGAAAGAGATAATACAGTAAATTTCCTTTTGTTATTTTTATCAGGCTAATGGAATTGATTTAGTTGATGCACAATCCTGTGAAAATAAATCTTGCATATTGACAGATCATTCAAGTTAAGCTACTATGAAATAGATTCGTGTTTAAGCCGTGTTACAGCAGTCCAACCCTATTCAAAGATTTCTTGTTCAGTTATGGGAAATACTTTCAAACATACGTAACGAACTTGCTGATTGTTGTTCCTAGTCATGCAAATGTTCAATACAGCTCAAGATGAATTTTTCCGTTTAACTTACTCAAACCTGTATTTTTCAAAGAAATATAGATCAATCGTAGGAGTTATAACTAATATGCTATAAGTGATCAAATGTCTCATGGTATCGTAAAAAGCAGCAATTTAAAATGAATTCTACCATAAAATTCACAGGTTTAATTTAAACGCTATATAAAGTTGTATCTATTTCTATGATAAATTATGTTACAAAAGATATTTGTATATATTTTTTTAAATAAAAAAATGGCAAGTGGCAATACTTTCAGAAAATTTATTTTATTTTATAAAATCACTTGAACTTTTGTTTTTGTAGAATCACTTTAATTCTTGTAGATAATAATAATCATGACGTTAAATGAGGAAACAATAGATATATATGTTTATTTTAAAAAATAAAAAATGCAAGGCAGCAATACTTTCAGAAAATTTATTCTTTTCATAATCATTTAACTTTTGATTTGTGAGACAACTTTATTTCTTGTTGATTATAAATACAAGCATTTGGCCAATTAAACTCCCATTATATTAATTCTTTCCAGCATTTCTTACAAAAACAATGAAATTTGTACTTTTATTTCTAGCAAAAATGCCATAGCTATTTCCATTAGGCTTCCCTAGGTAGATATTAAAAATGTTTTAAATGAATGTAATTTACAATTTGATGAAAGATGCAATTTGAAATTGTGTGAAAAGTACAAGGAAAAAATGATTCTGTTTCTCTTGAAATATAAATAATTGAGTGATTTTTGCAAATCAACTGTGAAATTACAGTTTAATGATTTAAAAAAATGATTAATGGGTCTCATTTAGGTAGCTGGCACTCTGACGATTTGTGTGGTGATTGAAGTCTGCACTGGAAAAGGAATGATAAAGCTTCTTCATTACTGAATATTCTGTCATTTTGTGAAATTCAGAAAATATTTTCCATAACTAGGAGTAATGCCAATCTGTTTTTTGCAACAACCTGCCAGAGTAGGGGCTCAACGTTAATTGTTAACTGTCAGCAAATGAAACGGTCTTGCATACAAACAACTTGAACATGATGAAGTCGTGGGAACATTTGTAAGCAGTCACTTGGAAAATGGTCTATTGCTATCGAATTGATTTTGTAAGAAATGATTTCTCAAAGAGGATTTTGTCAGTCTTAAGATGCCTCTTAAAAAAGATCATATTGATAGTCAATTTGATGCATGCTCAATTGAGTTATCTTAGTTATTTATAATATAGTCCTTCAAAATGTGATAGTGAATACATATTATTAGATCTAACCAGTGAGTGCATTGAGTTTTAACCCCCTGGAGTTAGAAATATCACAAATTACAGAAGATTTAGTGTTGGAATCTTTTTTTTTAATGATTTTAAGAGTAGACAATTATGCAGACAAAATTTATTTTTCATTTTCAATGATATTAAAAAAGATGTGCTCATTTTATGTGACATGATAATCAGTGGTGGATCTAAGGAAGGGTTCAAGGGTTGGAAGTCCACTTGGAACCTTTTTTTTTTACCATCATTGCATTTGAATTGGGACATATAATTGGACCCCCTCTTTTTTTCTCCTAAGTTGGGAACCCTCCTTTTAAAATGGCTGGATCCAAGCATCTTGGTAGTAACCTTTTACATGACGTCACAATTAGCAAACTCAGAGTAAAGCAAGACACATTTGACAAATTGCATCATTGATTGACCAATGTGAAGAACTGAGATCCATTCGTTATGAATCACATGTTGATATAAAAAATCAACAAGTGAGTATGGGAAAATATATTTGGACCCATTTGAGAGGGAGGAGGCATGAGGTATTTGATTATAACTCACTATAAATGTTCTTGCATTGATCAAATAGTAACAGATAAATAAAAAACATTTATATACACAAATCAATATAAGTAAATGTCATGTAAACTATGAGACCTGTTTTGTACTACAAACCTTCCATTCATGCAGTTAATTTGCAACATGTGTACAATAACTGAAATTCTGTTGATGGGAGCCTAATCAAATTAAACAACAGTAACCATAAGCAATGCTGAAGTTGGTCCATTTGACACAAGCTTTTCAAATCTAATTTTTCGGTTCTATTGTCTTTTGTTATTACATATGTTACTAATTGGATATATTAAACAAGCCTCATTAAATCCAAGTTTTAGAAGGGAAGTTACAAATTCTAAAAGTCTTTCAAAAAATCGTTATTTAATAGTAATCTTGGACTGTAGATCACATTGCAGACGTTAATTGTTAGACAATCAAAGTATTAACCAAGAGCTAAGTCCTGATTTTTCCCTTTGATCAGGTTTCCATCACACTACATACCTTCATTAGACTCTGATTAGAAATATTCTTCAATTAATCTTCTATTACAAAAGAAATATTTGTTCCATTGATCGGAAATTATTACGGAATTTATGGGCTGCAGAGAAAAATGATGGTTACTGCCTTTCACTATTGACTTTGATAGCAGTAATTTCCAAACTCTTGTCGGTATTAAATATGATGTTACTGATAAGAAATCTATCAAAACTTCTGCCACAGTAAATCAGTATTGAAATTTCTATAGTCTTCTATTCAGTGATCATAGTTTTATTGATAAAAGTTATACATTAATATTATTCAGGAGTAGGAGCTACATTGTTTACACTTTGTCCTTCTGTTGTCCTTATTCTGTTTGTCTGTTTGTCCTCATTCTGCCTGTCCATATGTTGTCATCATTCTATTAATCTGTATATATATATTTGTCCTCATTCTGTCTGTCCATCCTCAATCGGTATGTCTGCCTGTTGTCCTCATTCTGTCTGTATGTCTGTCTGTCCTCATTCTGTAAATCTGTCTGTCCTCATTCTGTATGTCTGTCTGTCTGTCTGTCCTCATTCTGTATGTCTGCCCGTTGTCCTCATTCTGTATGTCTGTCTGTCTGTCCTCATTCTGTATGTCTGGCTGTCCTCATTCTGTATTTCTGCCTATTGTCCTCATTCTGTATGTCTGTCTGTTGTCCTCATTCTGTATGTCTGCCACAGTTGTCCTCATTCTGTATGTCTGTCTGTCTGTCCTCATTCTGTATGTCTGTCTGTTGTCCTCATTCTGTTTGTTTATACAATTTTACTAATCAGAGCTTCCTGAAATTTTCATAAAAGCTTCAAGAAAGCACCAAAACCACATCTTCTTATTATAATGTTTATACTGAATATCTATAAAATAATATGAAAACAGCTTCATAAATTTCATGCATTTGATGTCCTTGTCTGGATATACCTTCATCAGGATATTTGAAAGCCAAAGAAGGATGTATAAGAACGGACTAGTTGTTTAATGTTTAATAACTTGTTGCAAATTATTTATCTAGACTGTCTGATGTTTTATGACATAATTACAGCCATAAAAATAACAAAATTCAGGAAATAAAAGTTTTCTGCTCTTATTATTAACCAAACTTGTAGATATTTATTGTTTGTTAGATGTTTAATTGCAAGGAAGTAATTAGTAGTATCGGTACACATGACTTTTGTTCCAATTCTTTTTTACTGAATTGTGGTCCTACGGGACTTGGAAAGTATCAAGTTTTGGTACACTTTCAGCCAATAATAAATGAGTTCATCTTATGTACAGCAAATTGCATAACAACGAAATTAAGTTACAAATCCTATACATAAGGTTTCAAAGTACACTGTATTGATTTCTTTAAAGTTTTGGCCTAAGTAAGGATTTTGGGAACTGCTATTAATGTTAGAATATTTTTCCCATTTGAATTTAAACAGTTTTGAAATTTTTCTCAATTTATGCAAGCACAGTTTTAGTTTACAAATATCACTTTGCTGGTATTTAACTGTGTTCTAAAAAAGTGAAGTTCTGCAAAAAAAAAAAGTAAGGACATATATATATAGTCAAAAAGATTTTGCCACTAAACCCAATTAGGTTGCCCTCACTAGGGTCAACAATTGCATTAGTTTGTAACTACCATTCAGTTTTCAATGATATTTGGTATGCAGTTGTATAAGCATTGACACATCTCATTTCCATGTAGATTTTTTGGCCCTGCTCCTAAAGTTGGGGTTTATTGTGACTTTGCAACTTTTGCTTAGTATACATGTATTTGTTTATGATTAGGTTAGTTTATTGGAAACCACTAGTGGTAGGTCGTTATTTGATATGCATTTGTGTTAGCATTAACACATCTCATGTTGATAAAGATTGTTTGGTCCTGACTGCATTCAGTTATGATTCATTGACTGATTATTTTGCATAACTTAAAGTATATCTTTTTTGATTTCAATATTTTCATTTTACTTTCAAAATAACAAAAAAGCAAGACATATCTCTGTATTAACAGTTTATTAAGTTTGATCCCCTTATCGATCATTTAAAGAACATATTGAGAATCCATATATGTTAAAACAAATAATAATTCTCCCTTTTTAGTGCAATTTCTATCAGATACGAAAGGAGAATAGATTTTTTGGGAACTTTGTTTTTATTCCTTTCTTTCCTTGCTGTTTGATTCCCAGTAAAATCATTGAAAATAAATTATTAACTTTGTTGAAGTGCTTCAAAATATTGACTTCATATAATTTCAATATGTTTATTGAAGAAGAAAATATCTGAAAGGTTGATTACCATTCCTCGGCTGTATGAACTATAACAAATTTATGTTTAATAAATTGTAAAATTTTAGCAGGATTTTAGGATAGTTTAAGTGTGAAATCATTAGTCAACTTTATTTAGAATATAAATATCATATGGCATACTAAAAGTATGACTTTTTGAGGATTGACTTTTTTGAGGATAATTAAAAAGTCTAATTATTTAATGATTATTTGAATAATCTGCCAAAAAAAATTACTTTTGTATGCCATCAGTCTTCAGGATAAACTTTCAAATCTACTCAGGCCTTGAGCTTAAATTTTTGGAACATTTTAGTAAAATTCTGTTGGCCTGTAGAGATGATTTTTACAAGCCTATGCTGCAGGGCCTATGGCTTCAGTGTGAAGACTCACTATACCTTGTGATATCAATTATTACAAAATCGCCAGATTTTAAGATGTCGCTCTTTAAAGAAGTAACTTCCCATAAATGTGGATTTTTTACCCACTTTGTGTTTTGAGCAAAAACTGAGCTCCTGCAAGAAGATAGAGAGAAGCTAAACAAACTTCATGATCAGCAATACAAGATCAACAATACAGAGATTTTTATAAGGAACTGCAATGTCAGTTAGTGTCCTTTATTAAAGACTGCCCCTCTGGTATCTTTTGCCCCTCTTATTGAATATGCACATAGACCAAAGTGAGCGTAACATAAGCTCTTAAGAACCTCTAGTTTTAAGAAAACTGTCCTATAAAAATTTAGAAGATATGGTATGGTTGTTAATGAAACAACTCTCCAAGAGAGACCAAATGACACAGAAATTAATAACAATAGGTCACTGTATGGGTGACCTTTAACCTTTCTTTAAACTCATGCATTTTTGTAGATTCAGACATTGTCTTCTCTCAAACCACTATGTTTGGTGGTATTTATATCTCTGAGCTGTGTATTTTTCTCTTGAGCATTAAACTTCTCTGGTTTCAACTTGTAATAAACAACATTGCATAACTCTGCAGTATAATCTGTCCTACAACCTAGATTCTTATCACCTTCCTAGTTTTTCCCCATAGTGATGAAGCAGATGGAAAGACGACACTGTTTTCTCCTAATTTGATCTATTAGATCTCATCATTAAACATTGTAAGGCAGTTCTATACAAATATTTTATTAGCAAGATCAGAAAATGAGAAATTGATACAAAATTTATGTTTCTTGAGGGTTTTGGTTTTCATGTGTTCTAATCATTAAAAGTTTAAAAATTGTATTCTTTAAATTAACACATGTGGTTGTTTGTTTGAAGTGTCATACAGCATGTAATAGCTGTAGGGACAACTTCCTTTTTTATTAAAAAAAACCCTCTATAAACTATGACTTATTGTAGAGATAACAGGCAAAAAAAAAAGATCCAGACTCAGTCTTTAAGTACTCATGTCTAATAACAAAGTCTATTCTTTTTGTAATGTGTCGTAGTGTCCCATATCTGTCCAGACATCCAGATTATGTTAGACCCCTAGGGCAAACCCATTCTGTCATCATAAATCAAGTCTGCTGCAGTCTTAGACAATGATATATTTAGGAGCCCTATATTTGTATACACATCTTAAGGTTAGATATGATAACAGGGAAAACTAACCAGAATTCATTAGTGTTATACTGATATGCCAATGTTTTTTCTACTCAAGAGGAAAGTTTAGGATTGAGTTAGGTTAAGACCGTAGTTGACAGATCAATTAAATTAGCTGAATGCCGGATTATACCAATCACTGTATTGACCGCCGTGACGGTGTGCGATCAAATTGATGGTATGTGAAACAATAAAGCTAGACATGTTTTTTCAATAGTTGAATAGAACCTCTAAACATTTACCAGCAAATTGTCCGTTAGATGTAGTTTTATAGAGACATTCCGCATCATAAAATGAGATGTAATTTATTGGAAATCGGTATGAAACATGCAATTAGGTTTTTGTACTAGTACATATTAACCTTTTAAAGTTATACTGACATGAAAATAGGTGGTATTTATAATTGGTCATTTTTGAGATGAAATATTTCCACAGACTGCATCAGTTAGGAATGTATTAAAGGTTAATCTTTTTGAACGGCATTACATGTCATAACCTTAATTGATTTCATATCTGTCAAATTGTCTGATTTTACTGAATTCTTCCTTAACAAAAAGAGTTTATTTTGACAATTGTGTCTCTGAGATTTATACCAAATGTTTGGTAAAAATAACCAAAAACTAAGACTTTTATAAATCATGATACCATTTGAAAGAGGGTCATGAATATACTTCCCCAGCTGTAATACCATCAATAGTGGATTGGCACATTGACTTGAATGTTTTTTGTTATGCCTTGCCACTATTCAAGTGCTATCCTTGACCGTCATCCGTCTTTCAATCCGACTGTCTGTCAGATGTTGTTTCATTACAGTGACAGAAGTTTTCTTCATTCAAATTTTGAATTTGGGCAGAGAGAGTAAGTTATGCCCCTTTATAACTTTTTTATTTGCCAACCTTGAATGACAGCTATTTAAAGGGGCATTTTATTTTCTGGTCTGTGCATCAATCTTTCTGTCTGTATGTATGTTCGTGGCTGCTGTCCCCTTTATTAAGTTTAAATTATGGAGGAATTTTTTTTCATGATGCAGTGAGAAAGAAAAATATTACAATGTATCTGGAATTTTACATATGTGTTTGATTTTTATACGACCGCACAAATTTTTGCTTGTGTATAATGGTAAGATTGTTGTCGTCTGTGTTGTTGTCGTCTGCGTTGTTGTGGTCTGCGCCGTCCGAAGATACATTCGGTGTCCAGACAATAACTTTAGTTCAAGTGAATGGATCTCTATGAAATTTAATAAGACGGTTCAATACAACAAAAGGAAGGTTGGGATTAATTTTGGGGATGATGGTCCCAACCGTTTTGGAATTAGGGGCCCAAAACAAGCATTTTCTACTTTCAGGATATCAACTTGTGTATAAGTATTTCAATTGCTCTGAAATTGTACCACAATGTTTTATACCACAGATAGAAGGTTTGGAATGATTTTTTGGGTTATGGTCCCAATGGTATAGGAATTTGGGGCCAAAAAGGGGACCAATTAAGCATTTTTGTAGTTTCCAGACAATGACTTATGTTAAAGTGTATATATCTCTCTGAAATTATACCACAAGTGTCTATACTACAAAGGGATGGTTATAGGGGGTTAAGACTATAATCATTTAGCAATTAGGGGCAAAAAAGGGGAAAAACAATGGGTTTTCTGGTTAAAGGACAATTTAGACAATTTAAAAGCAGTGTAAGGGAGGTAAGCCAATTCAATTTGAAGAATACTGTTATACATATATGTTTGATTACCTCCCTAACACTGCTTGAAAAATGATGATGGTCTTGAGATTATTAGCTGTAAATTTATATTTAGACAAGTTAGAAGTTACTATTAATAACTAATAATATTTTATGATGTATTGAAACGAGTAGTTATTGTGGCAAACTCTTTTTGAGGGGATTAATATTCAACAGCATAGTGAAAAAAAATTATTGGTTCATTAGACCACATTCATTCTGTGTCAGAAACCTATGCTTTGTCAACTATTTAATCACAATCCAAATTCAGAGCTGTATCAAGCTTGAATACTGTGTCCATACTAGCCCAAACTGTTCAGGGTTCGACCTCTGCGGTTGTATAAAGCTGCGCCCTGCAGAGCATCTGGTAACTATTGTTTAGCAGTAGACATTTACACATATTTAACTGAATTTGCTATTTATCCTTCAAATAATGAATTTTATCATGACCTTCATTTCGATTTACAATTAAAGTTTTTAACAAGTTTAAGTCTAGGCCTCCTCTTCAAAAATGACACAGATTTGATACAGTCCCGACTGGACTAATTCAGACAAGTGACAGCCAGACATAGTACAGTATCCATCACTCATAATGATCGTAGATCTTTATTGCTTTCAATATACTAGTCAAAGAAATGTTGTATAGAGGCATAACATGATGTAAAGATGGAGAAAATAAAGAATTAACACAATAAGTTTGACATGTTCCTTCACACCACATCAGATGGGGAAGTCATTAACTTACTATTGTATACTAGTGCTAATTAGTTCTCATGTCTTAAGTTTCTTACACTAATTACAAATGTTTTGTCCATATTTTTAGCTCTAACATTAAAATGTTAGGTTTAGAAAAGATGTATAATCCTTGATTAGTTAAATATTTTCTGTAGCAACATTATTACCAACATTTAGGTTGTGTTTTGTTTGTATACTAGTATAATAATATTACCTTTATTGTCGTAAAAATGCAACATTTATATACAATTTTTTTATAACAATACCAAGAGCAAAAAATATTCAACTAATCGAGGATTGATCTTTTCTAAAACCTCTTATTTCAATGTTCGAGTGAAAAGAGCTAAAAATTTGAACAAAATAATTGTAATTAACGTTAGAAACTTGTGAGGATGAGAACTACCAGTAATTAGAACTTAAAGATACAACTACCGTAGTTCATTAAGTCAATCAGTTACTATATAAATTTCTCCGTTGTACTTGTAGATGTCCATTAATACAGACTTGTATAATGTCGTCTCAAGGTCACCTGACTGAATGTTTTTTGTCCTTCAACAAGTCTTTTATGATTTATCTGTATTTGTTATTATATGGTTTGGGAATGCTGTATGACATTTTTGTTAACCTTAGGACAATACATTATTATTAGATCTTGGATGAAATATGAAATATTGTTGCATTCCACTTTCTCTTTGAACAAATTTTAGTTCTTGTATTTCACTGGTAAACACGTATATATGTCTATGGTAGGAGGTTTATTATGTTTTGTTCTATGTTTTTGAAAGAAATATAATAGATATATTTAAAGTTTATGTGGTTTGTTTGAAAGAAGATGGAGTTTCTTGGTTATAATCTCACAAAGGGGGATTTGCCCTGAGATGACATGTGGCTGTCTGAAAATTTTAGTTTTACGTTTAACAAACATGGTTGTGATCACATGTGAGGCATACATTATCCAGCAAACAAGCAGAACACACAATTTTTGCAGGTATATAACTTTAAACAGAAAGCTCCTTATCAAAATTTTTGGAAACTAGAAATTTGATTTTATTTTAGAGGAAAAAACAATGGCTTGATAGAACATCTCAAACAGTCTTTAAAGGTCATCTTTGCCTTAGGCAGTTGCAATCTTAGGTTTAGTAAGAGCAGTGAAATCTGAAATTCAAATTTGGGTGGTAGTACCATTGCCTTTCTTCAAAGTATAATTATTTAAACGAAATCAACCACATATTTGAAAACAGATATAAGGAATGTGATAGTGTTAATACATTTGTTCTTTAGTCTCTAATGGATACATGTAGTGGTCTTGTTGGCAATTATAACCTGACCACATATTCTTATTTTTAAATTGGGAATACTTAACCCCCCTTCTAACTTGGGACATTTGTATGATACTTTAAAAACATATTTACTACTAATAGACATGAACATTTTTTTGGTCGTGGTTTCTTTGTATATTTTTGCTATCTTTTTTGATTCCTATGCCAAGTGGTGAAAATCAACCTTTGTAAAGTTAGAGCATAAAAATGAAAAGAAAAAAAATTGACTCAAGTTTATCTGCACTCGAATTATCACAGCTGTTTGAATGCTAAGCATGCACTTGCATAAACACAGATTATGTCAACATATATTATGGTTTTTTTAAAAAAGTTGGTGAAAGTCAGAGCTATGTTTTATTGTATGCAGAAACAATAGGAAGTGATAAATGATATGATTGAAGCAGAATTCTTCACATTTTGATCACCAATGCTTAAGTTATTGTTTTCTTTCATGCTACCTTTTTATGATCTTGAAAGACAATGAGCCAAAACAATAAAAAAAGCATCTAATTAGTTCAGAACAACAATCTTGTGTTTATTAGTATCAATAGGAATGCAGATTCTTTTATGATCATTTTGTGGTAAAGTATTTGTGTCACAGCCTGCATTTCATAGCTTGCTTTGCTAATTGATTTTTCAACTAGCATGTCTCTTCTCTTTTATTGTAGATATCTCAGTTTTGTGTTTTAAAAAAATAAGTTTAATCTGAGACTCAAGTGACTATTTATAGTATAGTTTTCATCAAAATATATATACCAATTAAAGTTAAAATTTGATGAAAAAGACAGGACAGGGTCAAAATCAAGTTTGATTAAATAATTTTAAGAGTATAGAACGATTGTAAGGTGTAACATGTCTGACTGCAGGTTTTGTCTGACCTTGACTTTAATTTCATGGTTCAAAGGACAATGTTTAAAACTAGTAGACTTGAACATATATAGTTATTTAGTTTTTGTGGTTAAGTCTATTTCTGGACCACATACTACATTTGGTGTATGGAATGATTGTAAGGTCTGCATGTTTAATATAACCTTGACCCTGATATACATAATTCGTTGTTCATTATAAAGATTTTGTAATTTGATCTGTTTCTCATGTACTATTATAAAGCAATATGACCACTTTATTTGGTGTATGGAGGGATTGTTAGTGGTACATGTCTGTCTGGCAAGGTTCATTTGACCTTGACCTCATTTCATTGAATTATGTGATACTTTTAGTAAAACCTTCATATTACAGACTTTCAACATAAATCCAGACATATGAAAAGTAGGCGAGACATTTCAGTGTGTCCGCTCGGTTTAGAATTTAATTTAAAAATTGTGTACTTTTGAATTCACTTGAATGATATATTTTCTCACTCCATCAAATTTTCTTCCTTGATAGGTTAAAAAAATTCATAGGAGAAATGTTGCCTTCATATAACAAATTCCTTGATGTAAAAAGTGTGTGTAAATAATATTTCAGTGCAGTTGTCAATTTAATTAGAAATCTAATAATTTCAACGAAACTACAAATAAAAGAAATAAAAAAGCACCAATTGTTATTTTAATGTAACTTTTGTGTTTGAAACCTTTATATTATAGCATCCAGTCCTAAATTTGATTAGGTCTTGATTAGTACAAAAATGTATTTAATTGAAGTTATTGAAGGACTCAAACTTAATCTAAGTACATGTGTTATGTAACTCGGAGTCAAATTTATTGAAATTTAGCACGAAATGCTGTTGTTACACACAGTATTGACAGTATTAATATTATCTCTTACAATAAAAGATGGATGTCTATTATTCAGGAAAATATTGTAATATACTGGAAGATGGCCCAAAATTAGGGTACAATATGGGCATAAGTTTTGAAACAAAGAGTTTTTAAACACAGCCAGAAGTTAGTCTACTGAGCATGCGCGAAAGCACAACACGAATCCATATGCATAGAGGTCTCCCAATTTGGTTATTTTCTCAAAAATTGGTGTTTTACGTGGATAAAAGATTGTTTCAAGACAAATGTAGGAAGTACAACACACTACATATGTCATATCACAACTATTTCCGACTTTGTATTGAGATGGGACTCAATGAAATGGATGTCTTCTTTAGTAGTATAGATGATTTAATCATATAATAAAAAACAGGTGTAAAACAGTTTACATATAAACCACATGATCAGGTACAATAGAGACAAAATTAAGTTATATTGTTATGAGATGTAAGATCAAAATATAACATGTAGCTCCTATACGATTACATAATATGATAGACCGTAGCATCTGGAATGTGCAGGACTATTTAACATTATTACAATTGCAAGAATCTAACTAAAACACATGTTGCTGAACTGGGTTCATTATCCCTCCTCAAACTAATTTATGGGGTTATCAATATATAAGAATCACACTTTGTGTCTGTCCACTGAGGCTGTTTGTCTATCTGTCCATCTGTCCTGAATCTATTATCTGTCCACAGTAAACCAATGCATCCTTTAAATTAATTCCTAAACATCTTAACATATAAAAATTGAAGTATCATAAAAGTCACCCATTAACTTCTCACAGGATCAAGGAGATGTGATGGAATGCAATATGTACACATTGATTTCAATAAAAAGAGATTTGGTGTACATGTACATTGTAAATAAGGCTGCGAGCACCAGTACATGTACTGCAATAGAAAAAAAAACCAAAACTCTGTAGAGAAATTATAAGGATCAGGCTTTTTAAACAGATTTTATAATTTTTATAGGGAATTTACATTAGCATACTGTGGATTCATTATTATTCGTTGGCTACCAATTTTCGTGGATTTCCTGTGAACAGGTGAACCACAAAATTAAATGTTCCACGAATACCAAATTTTCCATAGGCTTGTATGCATACTTTGACAAGACCACGAAATCAAATATCCACGAACATGTAAGTTTTCCTCAGTCCACAAAAGATGGTCACCCACGAAAAATAAATGAATCGACAGTATGTCACACAATGTTACATAATGTCTGATACTAGGTGAAATGATAATTAAATAGGAGTAATTACTTTTTAAATTTTCAGCATGAATAATAGATTTGATAAAGTCATAATTGCATGTAATTAGATCGAGCAGAACCAATGGGGGAGGTTACGTAACATTTCAGCCTTCGATATTCACTAAAAGTTTTTTTTCAAATTATTCAAAGTAATGTTTCGTGTAACAAATCGTCAGATTAGAGATGCAAGGAAAATTGTAAAATGGGAATTCCACAATTGTTTAGATTGAAAACAATGAAACACAATTAAAGTTTATTAAATTGGACTCTGATAGCTTTCATAATTAATCATTTATATCTTGTGACTTTAATGGCAATGGAAAAGACTCACAACTGCACTTTTTCTACACTAATGTAGAATAAAATATGAATAATTGATTTAAAATTTATTATTTTGCTTTTAAGTTGGTTTATTGTCTCACAAACAAACGGTTTGGGAACAAATGAGAAAATGAAATCAAAGCCTATTAATTAATTGCCTTTTGTCAGATCATTAATTTTATACCATAATATATAATGTAAATATTAGATATATGATAGGATTTTATATTATGTTGTATAAGATGATGTTATTGGAATTCTACAATAACTGTGATTTCAGTGGGAAAATAGTATAAAAACATTCAAATATAAACAATAACAATACAAAATGCAAGGTTACAGGATATAATGGTTTCATAATTGTTCCAAATATAGATAAGTGAATGTGTACTGTACTATTAGATTGGAAATAAGTATTGACCCATTTGTTAAAAAAAAGATAAATATCGTAGAACTTACAGTAATAGGGAAATCGTAAAAAATAGTATAACAAATTAAATTATACATAGATGTGTGTTGTATATCAATCAGACACAGACTCAATGAACCTTCTAGATTGGCTGACTGTTATAGAAAATCTGTGTCACAGACAACCATTGATATGTTCCAGTCTTGTTGTAGCAACAATCGTGTCACATTTTCCTACTTATTACAGAATGCCACTGATCACCACATTACCAAATATCACTTATCACCACATAAACAAATGCCATTGATCACTACATAAACAAATGCCACTGATTACCACATTACAGAATGCCACTGAACATCACATTACTGAATGCCACTGATCACCACATTATCAAATGCCATTTATAACCACATAACCAAAGGCCACAAATCACCACATTAACGGATACAACCGATCACCACATAAAAAAAAATGCCACTGATCACAACATTAACAATTGCCACTGATTACCACATTAATGAATGCTACTGATTACCACAATAATGAATACCACTGATTACCTCATTATTAAATGCCACTAATTACCACATTATCAATGCCACTAATCACCATATAAACAAATGCCACTGATCACCACATAAACCAATGCCACTGATTACCACATTACCCAATGCCACTGATTATTCCATATTAAAGAATGCCTCTGATCATCCCATTAAAGAATGCCACTGATCACCACATTAAAAAATGCCACTTATGATCACATAGCCAAATGCCACTGATCACCACATTACTGAATGCCACCTATCACTACATCTTCTTATATCTATTTATTATGGATAGTTCTTTCATTTGCACTCATATCAAATCATAGAGATAGTTATCTCATTGGCACTTGTACCATATCTTCTTATTTCTCTAACTTTTCTGTCATTTTCACATTTCTTGATCAGTGTGAGAGAAATTTCTCCTCATTAGTGAAATATTTCTTCTTGGCAAATGATTGGTCGAATTTAATTATGATGTCAAATTTATAATCTTGGTTTCCATTGAATTTTTAACCGGATTTTTGTGACAAAAATGTCGGTTATTGATTTGGGGATGTACGGCGGGCGGCCGGGCGGCCGGGCGGCAATCAAATGTTGTCCGTGCATTAACTCATGAACCGTTCAACCAAAGCTTTTAAAATTTTTATATGTTATTACTGACAACTATACGAAGGTCAAGTTCAATAATGGCGATTTTGACTTTTACCGTTCAGGAGTTATGGTTCGTGAAAGATTGAAAAATGGAGTTTCAGGTCGTGTCCGTGCATTTACGCATGAACTGTTCTACCAAAGCTTCCCAAATTTTAATATGTTGTTACTGATGACAGAATGGAGGTCAAGTTTAATAATGACGATTTTGACTTTTACCGTTCAGGAGTTATGGTTCTTGAAAGATTGAAAAACGGAGTTTCCAGTCGTGTCCGTGCATTTATGCATGAACTGTTCTATCAAAGCTTCCGAAATTTTAATATGCTGTTACTGATGACAAAATGGAGGTCAAGTTCAATAATGATGATTTTGACTTTTACCGTTCAGGAGTTATGCTTCTTGAAAGATTGAAAAATGGTGTTTCCCGTCGTGTCCGTGCATTTTCTCATGAACCATTCAACCAAAGCTTTTGAAATTTTAATATGTTGTTACTGATGACAAAATAGAGGTCAAGTTCAATAATGACGATTTTGACTTTTACCGTTCAGGAGTTATGGTTCTTGAAAGATTGTAAAATGGCGTTTCCATTCAAGTTGTTGCATTTACTCATGAACCATTCAATCTAAGCTTTTCAAATTTATATATGTTGATACTGATGACAAAATGGAGGTCAAATTTGATATTGACGATTTTCACTTTCACCATTCATCAGTAATAGTTCTTGTGATATTGCCAGGACACAAATAAATGTTAATAAATCAGGTTTGCTGTCGTTGTGACAGCCTCTTGTCTTACTATGAGTCATGAAAACAGGTGACCATGCCTGATATTGTCATATATAAAGAACACAACTTTCTGCAAATCTTTGAAAAAGAAGGATAAAAATCATTAGAGAAACAGATTCCACCACTGTAACTCGTGTATTACAATACAAATCTCCACTCTCAACAGTTAAAAATTTTAATTATTTAAAAAGCTTGGCATGCCTCACATTTTAAATATTAAAATTTGACTGTCTCGAGTGGAGAAATATTGTAACACACTGGTTGCAGTGTTGGAATCTATATTTCTATTTGTGATGGAAGATGCTTACTGAGGATCACAGTCCTGAAATAAATTTAACATGGAATTGTTATACATGTGGTCATTTGAAGCTGAAGGCCTTTTGCAGTCAACAGCTGGCTTTGTATGATACTTGAAATATAATTCATCTTGTCAACTAGTCACCTAGCGCTTGAGAGCTTTTATTTGTATTCGGATGATTCACACCTCCATTTGTTACCTGCAATAATCATTAATATAATTGTCTCTATTAGAATTATTTGTCTAGATTAATTCAAAGATAACGACCTGATTGCTGTGCAACAGCATAAAATATTACTGTTCAATTGATTAAAAGATGCATCGAATATTTTTTTCTTCAAAAGTACAATAAATTGACAATTGTTATTAGAGTGTTGTGTAAACAGGATGAAAACTACTTTTTATCATGCAAATTTCATGTTGTAAAGATCCTGTAAAGATGAGGGTTTCCTGGTAGTTTATACATTTAAATGAAGGACCTGAATAGAAACATTCGTACATACTGTATTGATTGGAGAAATGAGATGTAAATATTGACAGAGTGATGGTTATGTACATGATACACCCATAATACTTGGCAAATTTCAATATTCAAATTTCCAATTCAGCCACCATTTCAGGGTGAAAATTCTAAATTTCAGACAATTTTTTTTTTACATCTTGGACAATTAAAATATTGATTTATTAGGGTGGCCAGCTGAGGTTAAATGTCAATTTGACTTCAATTAAGTTACTGAAAAGTTTGGTACAAAGTTAAAACTCCATGATTTCTTATCTCAAGTACACTGTATATAGAGTTATGAATAATATAGGGTTATTGCATGAATATTGGGGAATATTGTCCCGAGTAGAATTTTATATTGCACGAGCTTGCGAGGGACAATATTCCCCAATATTCATGCAATAACCCTTTTATTGTATAGCAATATAATATTTGAAAGTAAAACATCGGTTTAAACTAAGATTTTGACATTGATGATTGTATGATAGAACATTTTTGGTAAATTATTAGAAATGTTGAAGGCCTATGAGTGTGAAGTGAAGAAGAAATGTTTCTTTGCATTTGTATTTGTCAATGGAATTTAGGTATTTCTCAGTGTTCTACATCTTTTCTTTTACATTGCAAAGTGCAGAGTAATCAGATTGAATATTGAAAGAAGCTAGCTTAAAATTCCTCAGGTTTCTACATAGAAACCAATATGTGACTGTTTTGAATTAGGTCTTTTCATACTTGTTAGCTAAAGCTTTGTTTTGTATCAATGCTTAGAAATGCAGTAGGCAATGATAAATTAACTAAAGAGGTGTCGTTACATAACCAACAATCAGTGTCAGTACCAACTCATTAGACGACACTTCGTAACACCCGTTTTTAGAATCCGCTAAATTGATTTCAAACAGGAGATTGTCAGGGATCTGAAAACCGTAGAAATATTGCATTTAAATGTGTTCTCTGCTTAATTGAAATTTTGTTTAATTTCTTTTGTCAATAAAATAGGATTTGATTATTTTGTTAGATTGGGGATTGGTTGATTGTGGATTCATTAAACAATATAAATTACGTGGAAAGAATACAATTTGTCTATCATAGATTTTAATAAAATAAACTTTATGCCCTTAAAAAAATCATGTTAGATCGTTATGTCGTTTATGTACTTGTTTTGTATAAGATTCCATAGTGTTATATCAAAAGTTTTGAGATATTTCAAGAAATCTGATAACAAACTTAATTTGTCTCCAACAGCCCTTATATGTCACACCTTCTTTGAACATATAATCATTTATATGGTCGACATTTTTAAGATATACTTTTTTTTAAGTTTCATAATATTTTTAAGTACATAAAAAAGAAGATACTATTAGTAATCAAATGACAGACATAAGTAAATGACTTAATTTCATTTAGCACCAGATAACTTACAATCCTTTGTTGACCCTTAGTGAACCTTTTATATTAAAATATGCAAATGAATTGAGTAATTAAACAAAGGGTAAAAAAGGAACCAATTCTGAACCAATGTCTTCAATAATTATGGGACTCTATGAATAGTTATATATCTGTTTGGAAATGATGTAAAATAGGTTAATTTATAATTCTGCATTAAATGCTGAGACTTCAACACAGCTGCTCTTGGAAAAGTGCTGAAATATCGAACAAACATAGCATTTGTGACCTTTCTATTGGAAAAAAAGAATTAATTCAATAAGTTCTTTTTTTTTGAAGCATGAATGTTTGCTGTTTATGTTACTTAGCAATGAGTAAAGAATGTTTAGAATTGGCTTTCTTAAAAGTCCAAAGAAAATATTGACTCTTATCTTTTGAATTGGAGTGTTTTAGAAGTGCTTCAATGGTTTTGAAATAAGCAGACATCTTTATATCATTGTGTCACTAATTAAATTGCAAAAACATAAAACTGTATAAGAACAGAACATTTAATCATTAAACTGTATGTATTTAATCATTCCAAGACATTAGGAGTGGAAATTGCTTTCATTTTGCATGATGAACGCACTTTTGAAACTTTTTAAAAGTCGCGCGATCAACAGAATTGAAGCCTTTTGTCAAGAATGTTGAAGTCTTGTTACGAATAAAAGTACATACATGTAGTTTAGAAGTTTGATTTTAGTTATTTCAATGTTTATGGTGAGGTATGTCACTCGAAGTTCCATAATGACACTTCAAATTGTCATGATTATTTATCACCACTAGGGGGACTGTAATTTACAGGGGAGACAACCAATGCTCCACATATATTCTGGTTGTCAAAAAATGTCTACCTTTACAGGCTTTAGGGTATAAGATAGGATGAAATAGTGCAACCCTGAATTAAGTCACCCCGAGATAATTGTTGCAGGGGACAAAAAAATGCAGTCTGTCCACTCTGTCTTGTTAGCTTTCTCACTTGTACAATTCTTGCTAGATTTTTTTAAAACTTACTCCATAGATTTATATCAGCAAAGTCTTGAAAGTGATTGAAAAATGTTAAAGAGTTATGCCCTTTAGAAACTTTAATTATATGAAAAATTGCAGCATCTGAGCTCTCATGTGTGCAATTTTTTCCAGATTTTTATGAAACTATCTGTAGCTAGGTTTATATCCGCAAAGGGATGTTCAAGTTATTGTTAATCTGATCAGATGTTGTGATAAATAATGGAATAATCATGAATGTTGTTGCGGTTCTTTTTCAATGGAATCAAATATTTATTATCATTCAAAATATTTTTTTAAACACCATTTGGCTGAAAAACAATTTAGGTAACAAATAACTCTTAAATAGGGGAAATAACTCATGATTGGTTTAATATGTAGATTCCTGTTTAAAAGTAGGTTTTGTTTTTGCAGAATTGTCTCTCATTATTCTGGTATAATTGTTGTCTAGATTATCTTTAAAAGTAAAAAAATCATGTAAATGTCAGATTTTTTAAAAAAAAGAGTGTTTTATGGCTTAAATCTGATTAAATAATAAAAAAAAACTTGGATTGAAGTTTTAACTGAGTCTGTGTTGGGAGTCTGTAGAGAAAGATCAACTACCTACAAAAGTCAAAGCAGTAATAAGGAATAACTAATGCTAGTTATTAAGAGGGAATTACACACAATAAAAAATTAACAGCTAATTAAACCATTTCAGATAAGCAAGAAATTTTGTATATTCCCAATTTTAATGTCAGTTTGGACAGAGCATACAATGTTTTGTTGCCTAAATTTTTTTAAACATGAAATGAAGTTTAAAACTGAAAGTCTGTGTTGGGAGTCTCAGTAAGATCAACTACCTACAAAAGTCAAAGCCAGAATAATGAATAACTCATGCTAGTTATTAAAAAGGAATTACACACATTACAGAATTCACAACTAATTATATACAATGTATACAACTCTTACAGATATTAGCAAGAACTTTTGTATATTCTTAATTTCAATGTCAGTTTCGACAGAATTAAGAATATAAAATGGTTTAAGCTCTCCTCCGTAGAATTACCATCTCCGGCTGTGATGTCTCTGTGTGACAACAATAACATGTCAATTTTGAAAATATATAGACTAATATATAATGTCATGGTGATATTATACAACATTAGTTTTGTTAATATCATATAGCAGATGGTTTTGTATGTTTGGCCAGTACAATATATTAACAGTTTGGTGTCTTTATATTAACACCTATTTTTGGCTGCCTAAATCTCTGTCAAAATTAATGGATTCAAGATGAAAGCAGGTAAATAGGATTTAATTTTATAAACATATTTTTTATTGACTTTATTCAGCATTATAAATTTATAAAGAATAAACATTTAAATGAGACGGCAGCCAAACAGAATAGTTTCATCTTAATTAGATAAATGAATAAGAGGTTTCAGAACTGGACAATATAAAACTTATGAGATGTAGTATTAAGTCGTGAGATAACTTATATTCTCAATAGACTAACAGATGAAGATGAAGTTACTTTATTTGCCTAAGCCTTGAGCATCTTCTCTCTCATTGCTGTACTGTAGTAACACTAACTCTTGGTGAAGTAACACATGACAGTGGCGGATCCAGAACTTTTCCTAAGGGGGGCCCGCTGACTGACCTAAGGGGGCCCCGCTCCAGTCATGCTTCAATGATTCCCTATATAATTAACCAAATTTTTCTCACAAAAGGGCCCTTGGTCATGATATAACATGTTTTTGGTTTAATATCAGATTGATAAATGTGTCTAAATTCCTTCCTGTATTGTGGTTTATAGAATATTAAAGGTCTCTTAAAAATTTAATGGATGACACATTTTTTTGAATTGTTGTAAATAATTGTGATTTTACATCGTTAGCAGTGCCATTACAATGCTTTAAGAATATGTCTTGAAGGAACTGATGGAAAATGAACTGAAATCATTATGATGTGATTACAATCATATTGCAGTGCGATAATCAATTTAGTATTTCTTCCTCAGGAGATGAACATATGAAGGAAAGAATTATGGTTTTCTGCCCAAGCCACACTGTTGGGGAGAATTGTTAAAGTGTTATACTTCATTTGTGGTAGTCAGACATTTTGTCAGCTACCTTGTTATAGATATGTAGAGCAACTAACTGTAGGGTATAAGTTCAAAAAGACAGGATCTTTCATCTTTGCCAACCTCTATTACAGGACCTTAGTACCTACATGTATTGTATTGATTTTTAATTTAGTCTTTTCCTGAACATGCATACAAAATGTTTACCAACAATCCATCAACATAGTCTATGATGTTTCACATTTCGATGTTTCACATTTTGATCATTGCCATTTTTAAAACAATTAGATGTTGAGATACATCAACTCAAGATTCAGATTCTTAGATTTTCCAAAATATTCCTTGGCCTTGGAATAATGTTTTCAACAACACTAAATTAATTAGTGTTTTTAAAATATGTGATAAAAATAGATTGAACAAGTTCAGGCATTTTTGCAGTACATTGATTGGTGTAAGAATGTATTAAGTCTGAAGTCTGATCTGATCTGTAACAGGATGATTTTCTCTGTATTTCTTGTCTTGATTTTGATTGACAAGATTAAAGAAAGTAAAAACATGATAACATTAACCCTTTACATGGAGATATAGGTTTGGATCATTGATAATTTGATTTCTACACAGATATTAATTGACTACCATAAATTCTGGATACCAAGGGTCTAAACCTTGAGATTTCCTTAGCAGATTATTAATTGACATCTGTATGTTGTTCATATCTGATTTCATTCATCATATTAATTAAGTCAGATTTTGACTTGGGAAAATTGATAAAGGTTAGTGGAGTGTTGGAATTTGTAGACTTGAATTACTAAATGAAAATGTGTTGTTTTCTTCATAAAGAGGTAAAAATCAGTAAACGGAGTTTCTTGTTAGTTTCTTCTTGTTCGATTCATTCCTTGTAAATTATAACTTAACAAATTATCCTTACATAGTTTTTCCATTTCATGGGCTCCTTATCAGAGTTCTATGTGCACTCATTCGATGTCCGTGGTCTATTGGTTGTACTTATCAGTTGGATGCAGCGTACAAATTAAAGATTTTCTTTCAGAAAACTTGGTATCGGAATGATATCTTCTGTTATAATTTAGACCATGCAATGCAAGCATCAACTTTCTTTTAAGCTAATGTTACATCATACAGATAATGTATTTTTAGATAGATCCAAAGGAATTTAAATGTAAATGATTAAAGCTTGGATTTTAAGTTGACTTACTTGTATAGATATGGAGCAGAGAAGTGCATATATAGATTTTTAGTGTTTTGGGAATTCTTTTGATCATAAATGATGCACACTTTATATTTTAAAATTGAACTTGAAGAATGAACTTAACTATTTTATATCTTTTGCAGTTTTCTATAGTTTTTAGTGGAAAATCTCTTTTAAAAAACTTTTTTTTTGTTTCTAGATTGGCAATAAGGATTGTGTCTTTTTTTTAAGGTGAATTACTTTCATTGTTTCATTTTCAGGAAACAGAGGCATTCCTATATTTTTAACACTTACTTATTCATGTCTGTCCTAAATCTGACCTTCTAAAATCATACAGTGGTCTAGACTTTTTTTTATAATTAAGCCTGTATTAATATTGATCTGATATTTAGTAAGTGTATAATGATGACTAACAGATTGAATTTGCATTTTATTCTGTTTGACTGACAACCCAATGACTAAGGAAATGTCATGAAAATTTAATATGCAAACGCCAGACATTTAGTTGATATTTGGCTTTAAGATTACACCATGGTATTCTTGTAGTTTCTGGTGTACCAAGTTATCCGTTTTGAATTATTTGGTGTCTCGATGCTGAGCTTTGGGCAGGGTTTTATTGTGGCTAAATTGGCATGTGGCCGACAGTTTTTATAAACTTGTCATTTACCATTAGGTGTGTTTGAATAATTTCAATGTAGGAAAAGAAAGCAAACTTTAGTAGACAAGAGGTATTAATTTCTGAATTTATTTTCCTTAGTTTTTAGACATTCATTTATGTTTTTTCCAATGTTACTGGATCAATATGTGGTTGTTTTCTTCAGCTGACAAGTGTTCTTAACTTAGGTTAGATTGTAAAACTTATATTGGAGACCTTGCATCTCTTTCGTGTCATTGGTAGTTATAGATAAACTGTTTCATTAGTATCAATTTTAAACCAATATTCATACTTTTATAGATGGGAATTGATATAATTGTGATGTTTGGCTTATAAATCTAATTTGCAGTAAATTCTACAATGGACTTTAAGGCACCTCTTTTATAAATGTATTGGATAAGTGTATTATTGAAAAGAAAAAAAGAGGAATTGATATAGGTCTTTTATTGGGTAAATCAAAACTAGAGATAATAGATATAGGAAGATGTGGTATGAGTGCTAATAAGACAACTCTCCATTCAAGTTACAATTTATAAAAGTAAACCATTGTAAGTCAAGGAACCTTCTTCAACACAGAGCTAAAATTGGTTCACACCGAACTTCAAGCTATAAAGGGCTCCAAAAATTACTAGTGTAAAACCATTCAAACGGGAAAAACAATGAATGAAATATAAGGAAATTACCAAGGGGACCTGGTTGAGGCATTTTAACATTAACAAAAAAATGACAAATCCTTGTATGCAACAGATGTCAATGAAAGTATTACTTAAAACTCATTGCCTATTTGATTCTGCATTTACCTAATGGCTTCCTTAGGAAGGCTGAACTCCAAACATTTGAAAGACAGGAATCTTTAAATAAGTAGAGACGTAAGGAGCTAGATGATTAAAATGGACCTGAAAAGAATAGCCAAAAATATCCAAGTTCAAGTAAAATTAAAGTACTAAACACTGTCTGTTTATTGATAATGTTTTAAAGTTGAACGCCCAGTTATAAGAAGGAACACGGAAGTTGGAAAATTTTTGACTTGGATACATAAGAAAACTATCATAATGAGTCCTGACATTTTATAAATATTTAGCATAACTGGGATAATTTGCCTTTAGTATAATCACTGTGACCGATTTTGTCTCTCATATTGTTCTCACAATGAATTGTGTTCAAATTCCTGAAAATAATCCATTTTTTTTTCTAATTTGAATTTAATTTAAGCTCTAAAGAAGATGATCAGTTTAACAAATTTGTCCTATCTTTTATATGCTTCTTTCACAAATTATATGCTCAGAATGTCAGAGACAAATGAAATTAATGATTTAAGGATAATTTTATCTCTCATTTCAATTTGTCTGCAGCCATAGTTGTTAGGCTTATTAGTGGACCTGTGTAAAATGTCAGAATTATATCCATATATTCTTCTTAGGCTTAAGAATCTAAATTTGGTAAAAGTGCAAAGATTAATTTCAACATCAATTCTTATTCATATTTCGCCTTCGGTCTCAAGTAATGAATTAGCTTAACTTCTCTATGAGGGGTGAAGCTTACATATAATATCTCTGTTTAAAGAAACAAACTATACCCATAGCTGGCCAGTGACCTTGACCCTAGTATATAAGCACCTGTTCCATAATAACTTGTCATTATTTTTCTAGAGGGGTGAAGTGAACACTTCACTTGAATTCTTTTTAGTTATTTTATTTTTATCTTAAATTTGGGAGAGAGTTACTAAAGTTACATTAACTTGTCTACGATGTACACAAGTTCTAATGTTATTTTGTTATTTAGAAATAATACTTCCTCAATTGTCTACGATGTATGACAAGTGTTGATGGAAATGAATTTAAAAATTTCTTGTCTACGATGTATGACAAGTGTTCATGGAAATTAATTAAATATTTTATTGTCTACGATGTATGACAATTTTATATATTCATTAAGTTTTTGCCTTAGTACACTACGATGTACGGCACATTTGTTACTTAATTCATACTCCTGTTTGTTAAACAGGTAGATATTTAAAAGTATTTCTATTCACCTGAAGGTCGTGAGTACTCTTCACAATTTACACGTGTTTTACCTGCACAGGTACACATTTTTGTATTACAATGGCTGAATTTGTTTATGCAAATGTATTGTTTTTGCAAGATGTTTAGAATGATGTTTTAGAAATTAAAGATGATAAATTTAATAGGAAAACAAGAGGTATTTTGAATAAATCCTCTTCTTAAACAGTTATAAAACCTAGTAGTTTTATAAAAGATCATAATGGCATGGCAATTGGAAATAATTGACAAAGCAACAGAACCTGTAAAAAGTAAGTTTTTAAATCTAGTGCTACTTGTATAGCTTCAAAATCTACTTGATTTGTGAATGTTTCTCACGAAAGTGCTGTTGAGTTTTAAGATAGGCATGTATATTGATACATTGACTCATTATTATTAATGTAGTAAAGAACCTGTATGAATCATGAGGTTTGAGACAGTTTTACTGCCTTTAACTCAAGCAGAGTTTGTAGAGAAACCTGCTGCTATATTTGATTTTTGCCATTAGAGGCTTACTTTAATGAAGATTTAGTTCTATATTTTGATCTGAACTACTGAAATGATACTGTGTATGTACCTCCTTTTGGAGTTTGTGCCAGGGCTGATGATAGTCCAGTCGGAGTTGAATTTGATTCATCTTTTGATCCTGCATTAAGGTTTTCAGAAGCCTTTAAGGCTTCTATTAGTGAGATTAATGGTCCATTATCTCATCCTGTTTGTTGAACAGTTTAATCATGTTTTTGCTTTGAAAATCCCAAAATTGTAAATATTACTACCATGTCAGCAAATATAAAATCAGGAAAATATAAAGTTCATAGAGGTAATACTATCACACTGAGAACTGTGACAATCCTAGTGTGTCGAGGATAAATAAAAAATCGAAATGGCACTGCCTAGACAGGCCCACTCTGTGGTTTCAAAGATGCAGGAAACCCAGAGATACTTTATTAAGGGGTTGATCATCACCCCTATTGTTGAGTTGGCTATTTCTTGTTGTAAGAATGGGCCATTGGATCTTGATAGTACAAGGATTTTATTGTAAAATTCTATTTGTTTGTTTGACCATGGGTTTCTGGTTAGACCCATAGGAGATGCTCAGAAATATTTAGATGATAAAACTTATTTGTAATTCTGTTGTGATAGTTGCTTTATCACGTTTCTAGTTATGATTGCATGAAGCAAACTTAGTGTTTATACAAAGGTTCTGAAGCAAATTCTAGATTCCTTGGAAGAGGTTCCAGGTCTAGCAATTAATTTACTCCCAGCTGTTATGGGAAAGGCAATATCAGTTTTTTAACTGCAGAGGCTCTGTTGGTCAACAGGGCGACTATACTAGTAGGCAATTCCCTTCATTGAGAGGGAGAGGGTTTCAAAAAGGGAACAGGGAATCTCGAAGAGGTCACATTTCTCAACCAGTTGCTATATATACAGTATAGATAACTTAAATATTATGATTTGGAAAATGTTACTAATGATCTATTGATATTAGAAGAAATGGTTATAAAATTATTTTTAATGATGTACCACAAGGTTCATCATTTTTGAATTAAATACATTTCACCTTTCATAAGGATGAATTAATTTCAGAAGTCCAAAAATTGATAGCTAAGGGAGCTATTTAAGAGGTTGATCGATCAATGGAAAATCAGTTTATTTCCTATATTTTCTTAGTTCCTAAGAAAGATTGGTCTTCAAGGCCTGTATCTATTTGATAAATTCAAACATACTTAGCTTGTTGCTAATCAGCATTTGGAGCAGGACCATTTATCTTTTGTTTAGAATTAAATTTTTAGGATAAATATCTATATATATATAGAGAGAGAGCTAACATCTATAGATCACACAGATGCATATTTAAGTTTCATTTATGATTATATCACATTTTCCTGATTCATGTGGAAAAGACATTGATATGATATTTATGTTTTTGTTTTGGATTGGCTTCTGTATCAAGAGTTTTTACTAAGGTTTTAAAACCTGTCTATGTATTTATGAAATAATGTCACTTGAAGTATATACATGCTATAGTTTATACATTGATGATTCTTTTATTATGGATCAGAGTTTAGATGATTGTATTGTGAATACAGAAGAAGTGGTGCAAATGCTTGATAAGCTGTGCTTCGGAAGAAATTTTGAGAAGTTGGTACTCATTTCTTGGAAGCACATTGTTTTCCTTTGTCTCATTATTGATACTGAGCTATTTAAGTTTTTTCTGACAGATGAGAAATGGTAATATTATCTCCCTTGGGAAATTCTTCTTAAATATAATTGTGTAACTGTATTATAGATGATTTACATCATATATTGGTTTTGTGACGAATGCTTTTAATGCAGTATCTGTGGGAATGTTACATTGCAGAAACATGGCGGGAAATAATGTTGAAACACTGTAGAGTTGTTACAGTATTTATTTTCATCAATACATGTAGGTGAATTTTTTTTTTAACATTTTAAAATCAGAAATTAAAAATTTGATTTATAGACCCGTCCAAATAAGTTTTTGGATTGGACCAGATTCCTCGTAAGAAGGATTTGGGATCCAAATTTGAAGAAAATGTTTCTGTTGGTAGATGGAGCTTCTTTAAGAGTATGTGCTCATTTCATATAGATTTCATAGTATTGTTGGCTATATTTTTCTTTTGGAGAAAAAAGTTTTAGTCACAGAGAGTTATACAATCAGAAAATACATTTTCAGTAGCTTTTATTATGCAATAGGAGGTAAAACCTCGTTGTCACTTAACATGCTTACTACAAATATTTCATTATTTGGGCTTGGTGTTCAAGAAAGAACATTTTTATCACAGCTCTTTATATTCCTGGTAAGAAAATTTTGAGGCTTATCATATGGTTAAAAAATTTACAGATTCAAAAGGATGGCAATTGAAAGAAGATATATTTGTTTTGTTGTTATCACGTTTTCATTTTCAAATCTGTAGAGAATTACTTCGTTGTCTTTTGACCAACAAGCTCCTTTCAGAGATGTTTGTATTTTTCATGGTCAGAATTAAGACCTTATATTTTCCCATCTTTTTCATTGTTGGGGATAATTATAAAGAAAATTATTAGTGATAAAGTTCAGAAGGCTCTTTTGATTATCCTTTTTGGCCTGCTCAGAGTTGGTTTTCTTTGCTAAGACCAATTTTAATTTATTTGCCAGTTAAACTGCTAAGCATAAAAATTAGTAACAATGTTGCATACTGAAGATAATGTCTTTCTGTCAGGAAGAGACTTAATTCAACTGTATATTGTAAAAAATATAAGTGAACCAACACCTGAAGGGTTGATTGTGCGGTAGGGTAAAAACGTGTGTATTATACTCAGAAATCACTTTAATATAAACAGGAGATTTCAGAATCATTTGTAAAATATATTTACACTTCATCTTGGAGACCATGCATCTATAATCAAGCATTATCAATATTTTTTGAGAAATTTCATTATTTGGTGTGTTCAAAGAGAACCAATTCCTTATCACCATCTAAAAAGGATGTTATTGATTATTGAATTTTTTGTAAAACACAAGCTTTTCATATTCAGCATGTTTAATGTGAATTTTCCTTGTTCTATGTTGAAACAGACTTTATCCTTTAAGAAATAGATGTTACTTAATTTGTTTGTTTACTACATGTATTTGTGGAAGGTTGCTTAAACCTGAATCTGCAATTGAAGAGTTAGATACTCTTTCACTTGGGAGATGAATTTAGTGCTATCTTTTTTAAGTTCTTAATATTCATTGGAGAATTTAACATTGAAGACTGTCTTTTATACTTGTGTCTTTATTTGCCTTGACTACAGCTGCCTTAAAGTACTATCTTTATCAGCTGTAGATTTACATTCTATGTTTCTTCATTCAGAGACATGGCACTTTATTTTTTCATATACATGAGTTTTTGAAAAATACTAGATCTGTTAGTTAGTTTACCTAACGAGGTGATCAAAGGTTTTGATAAACCAAAACTTTGTGTTGTTAAGACAATGATTTATCATGTTTTGTGTACAAAATAGGTGAGAGAATTCATCTAAGTCTTTTCGTAAAGTTTAGATAGTTAGAGAGAGTTCTAATTTTATCCGAGGTTTTAAGGTTAACTCATTTAGAGGAACCTCTTCATAGGTGCATTTAGCTTCAGAATGTTCTATTAAGGACATTATGGCAACAGTTTTGTCTGGACATATGATCAAACCTTTTACAAGTTCTATAACAGGAAAGTGGATAATATCAGTACTAAAACGCTTTTCTTCAGTTGTAGTTACTGTGATTGTGATTTTTATCCTTTATTAAATGTTGGCATTTATATAAAAATTGTTTTTAGTTTGTGTCTACACTTTAAACAAGCTAATTCATTACTTGAGACCGAAGGCGAAATATGAATAAGAATGTTCCTTCATCCAAGCATATCTTGGATGTGCAGGATGAAGGTCATTCTTAGAATATGAGCCTGAGGCTCGAAAGTAATTAATTCCCACCAAAGGGATTATCAGTCAGACCCACCCTTTTCCACTGGGTTTTATATTTGGTCGACACAAACTTGCTTTAAATTATGACAAGTTATTATGGAACAGGTGCTTATATACTAGGGTCAAGGTCACTGGCCAGCTATGGGTATAGTTTGTTTCTTTAAACAGAGATATTATATGTAAGCTTCACCCCTCATAGAGAAGTTAAGCTAATTCATTACTTTCGAGCCTCAGGCTCATATTCTAAGAATGACCTTCATCCTGCACATCCAAGATATGCTTGGATGAAGGAACATTTTAAGCTTCATTAAACTTTCGGTGATATGAATTAATTTAATTTATCCGATGGAGCTGTTTAATCATTGACCTTTTAAAGCTTCTGCTTATTTTCTGCAGAACTGATTTTAGGATCGTGGAACAGATTTTAGGGATTGGACTGATTTGAAGGATGCAAATGGGACAAGTTAAATTTCTAGCTGATGTAGCATTTTTTTTTAAATTTCTGCTGAAAGAGAAAAAAATAAAGAAGATGCTGAAAAGACGTATTTACACTTGTTTGCAAATTTGTTTGCCCTTTATGTAAAATCATCCATATTCCCATTTAATTTGACATTACAATTTAAGAAAAAAAATTTAGGTAACAATTTAAATGAAATTGTTGGTTGAGGTCCGATTAGGTCTGATTAGGTTATTCGAGCAGATCTAAGGTCATATGGAGACAAAATTCAGCTAGTCATATCAAAATTGCCAATATGTTTTTTTTGAGACTGTATATAAATATTTATATAAGACTATATATATCGCCAGGAATTTCTCCACAAAAAAACAAAACAAAAAAAAAAACAGAAAAAATTTGGGTGGTCAGTGAGTAACTTTCAGATGGTTATAGATTGTTTTCCACAATCCATTCTGATCAGGCAGATGTGATTCAGAGAATTAACTAAAATTATCTCCCTTTTAGATTAATTGCTATGAATGACCTGCTCTAAAGAAAATATCATAATTTTGATTTAAATCTCATAGTTTTGGTTTGACATGAAAAACCAATTGAGCATTTTGAGAAATGAATTTAATTAAGCTTTATACAGAAATTATAAGTGATATATTTCTAGATAAAGAACTGAAATTTGATGAAAAATTAACGATTAATGAAAAAAGAGTTATATGACTTGTTGATCAGGGAATATAACGTTCAATTGAAAGTGACATAAAACTCATATTTTCATATACAGTTTTTATGTATAGCCTGTAAACATCCAGTTGTGAGTTTGAGCCACATTGCTCATTCCATCTTGATTGACAAAAGTGTCTGTTTCCTGCATGAAGACAGTTCCCCTGT
Organism: Mytilus galloprovincialis; assembly: GCF_965363235.1. NCBI lineage: Eukaryota > Metazoa > Mollusca > Bivalvia > Mytilida > Mytilidae > Mytilus > Mytilus galloprovincialis. The sequence continues at coordinate 71,729,797 of NC_134843.1, forward strand.
CAATGAAACAATAGTTGAATATGTTTGACCATGGTTACCAATGCTCATCATGGTTTTACAACAGTTAGATGTGTTTTGCACAGTGGTTTTCCACTTTTCTGATCATCAGGTTACCATCACTCACCATTGATATATATATCATGGTCAAATCACTTTTCAGACCATGGTTTAACCATCACTCACCATGGTTTTCCATTTTTATGCCCCACCTTCGATAGAAGAGGGGCATTATGTTTTCTGGACTGTTCGTCCATTCGTCCTTTTGTCCATCTGTCCCACTTCAGGTTAAAGTTTTTGGTCAAAGTAGTTTTTGATGAAATTGAGTTCCAATCACCTTGAAACTTGGTACACATTATTGTTCCCTATTATATGATCTTTCTAATTTGAATTCCATATTAGAGTTCTGACCCAAATTTCAGGGTCCACTGAACATAGAAAATAATAGTGTGAGTGGGGCATCTGTGTACTATGGACACATTCTTGTTCTTACCATGCTCAACCATGGTCATACATCTGTCCATGGTTGATAAGCTCAAATTTTAAGTGGTTGACTATGGTCAGTTTGACAACCATGGTTTTTTTTACCTTTGTGACCATGGTGGTACATTTGACCATGGTAGACCAATTGGTAAACCAATCTCCAATCTCAAGTCAGGTAAGAAAATGTGTAAAACTTGGTTGGTTGATAATATATTATAACTCCAGCTCCTGTGGAGAGAAGAGTAAACATTACATAAAATACAGGTATAACAAAATGTTCTCTCCTTTTACAGCTTCTCAGTTCTTTATTAAAAAAACTGGCCACCTTTTGTTCATGCATCGGTGACAATATAATGGAATTTGATGTGACTGTCATACAAGTGAGCGGTTTAGCTAGCTATAAAACCAGGTTCAATCCACCATTTTCTACATTTGAAAATGCCTGTACCAAGTCAGGAATATGACAGTTCTTGTCCATTCGTTTTTGATGCGTTTTGTTATTTGATTTTGCCATGTGATTATAGACTTTCCGAATTGATTTTCCTCTGAGTTCAGTATTTTTGTGATTTTACTTTTTAATAGACAAGTCACAAGGGTTGGTGGCATTGAACACAAGCAACCAAGCAACAAATTTTACATATATATTCTAAGCATTAAATTATTTATCATGTTTATGATCAATGCATTATAACTGCACCTCTTATTAATACTTTGAATTAATATATAGGTATTTCGATCCATTCAATTTAATATATCATTTAAGTCTCATCTCTCAATAACATATAATACTACATTACATTTAGTTAAAAAATACATAGATATAGAAAAGAGGCATTTTTGTACAGAATTATAAGTGACTTAATACCAATAAAACATTAAAGTTTATTATAAAACATATTTATAAGTACATCATTTGAAGTATAAAACTTTTCTACGTCTATTTATAATAAGATAACAGGCTTAGATTTAGCACAGCTACTAATCAAATATTAATGTTTATCATCAAAAGACATAAAATCACTATTAAAATATTTTTGATTTTTTTACATCAAGAACTTTTTGATATCTGTATTAGTATTTTTTCTTTCCTTTAAAATTTGAATTAAAGAATTGATACAGTAATGTATAATTGATGAAGTTACGTAACTTTGTTCCTATAATCCTTGAAGTTTTTGTTTGCCTTTTCTTGATTTTTATTTTATGTTGGTTAAGATAAAATCTGTTATGTGTAAAATGAAAGTGGTGCTAAATTTTGAAACCTTGAATCTCTTTTTCAATTGAAGACTTTTTATAATCGTGCCTCTGTTACACCACCAGAGACCAAATGACATAGATTTGTTTCACAGCTATATTTCACTGTACAGCCTTCAATAATGAGCAAAAATACCCATATTATATAGTCAGCCAAATTCATGTACAAACCAATAAAAGAAAAATAACTGAGTACAGATCTGAGTGATCTCACAGTTAGTGACGTCAAGCCAGTTCAAAGGATATACAAAAAAACAGTAAAAAAATGGTGCGCCTAAGAGACTCAAGCCAAGTTTTTCGTTAAGTGGTTGAGAACACCAACAATCAATAAGTTAATCACACTGTATGCAATACAGAATCACCAAAGCAAATTTGATAGAACAGTATGTTCAGATTTAGCTAAGTTTGAAAATAGTGAAAACATCAGGAAGATCGATCAGATAAATTTAAATGGTATTGAAAATAAGGACCAGTTGAATACTTGAATTATGTACACTAGTTCTCCAACATACCCTGCTTGAAAAGCTGTTGTTTAGAATTATAAGAAGTTCACTAAAGAGGCATGCAATCAAACTATGATACAAATCTTGTAAATGGATTGAAAAATGGAATCTATCTGAAAGTAGGAGAAATGACTATATTTGTTAGAAGAATTAGTGTAATGATGTGTATATGTACGAAGCTACATCGTTTTTTTACAGTAAAATATGTATTTTTGATGATGTCGTACTCCACTCTACTGTCTAAATACAATAGCATAAGGTCAGAATGAAAAATAGGATGAGAATGAAATTACTTACTTAACAATTGGACACTTTAACCAGAAACAAGTGGAATATTGATATTGATAGGGATACAATAGATTGGTTTGAGACTAGAATGTTACTTATGAATATATTAACTTCACCAAAAAGAACATGAATTTTTATGAATAATTCATCTTCAGACATGAAGAAGTAATATGTCCAATTAAAAAGATATGTATCATTTGGCTAATTAGAGTTTTGTTATTTCACTTGTGTTGTAGTTAAAAAGAGATTTTTATCTAGGTTATTTAAAGATGCAGTAGTTAGTTCTGTTTCTTACTAATATTTCAACAATTAAAGCTAATTAATTTAAAGATTTCTATCAGCAATGTAAAAGGTGAGAACGTAACTGCATGTTTAGTAAAAAATGTCAATGTGAAGATTGCAAAATTAGGATTTAATAAATTTTAATGCAAATGCTATTTAAATATTATTTTTTTTTATAATTTTTTTGAATTAAGCATTTCAGAATTGCCAAGTCATCATGAGGTTAATCAATATTTGTAACTGCTGCAGTTCTTAATCAGTGAGAATTGTACAAATTAAAACTCAATTATGAAACATTTGTTGAAACAATTCAGAGGGTAACCTTCTCATTAGAGTTATGACAAATGTTTTTAAATTTCTTTTATTTGAATGACAACAAAGACATATGTGTTTCCAGATGATTATAAATTTCACATTTTTTCCTGGAAAAAAGATCTTATCCATATCGTCAAGCACCAAATGCCATAATTTGTTACCATTAGCATCAAATGAGTCTAAAATGTTATCCTCATTTTTTTTCACCATCTTTTCTTTTTCTACTAATGGTTAGTTTCAAATGGATATTTTTTCACATTATTTTGATCATATCACATTCCTACCCTCACATATCCAGACTGTCTTATGTAAAAATTTCATCATGATTTTGAGACAAATTCTCTGGTTTAAGGCTAGCTTTATGAGTACTAGCTTATTTATGTTCACTTTATTGCAATTGAGACATTTATTATTTATGTTTAATTTTCACAATAATGCAATATTACCGGTAGTATAAATATATAAGAGATGAAACCATTGCGGAATTAACCTTTAGTCTATAGGGTTGAGGACAGTATGTTAATCCCTTAGAGATTTAACTTTTGTCCAAGTCTGTACATTTTTATTGATGCTGTATTGAATAGTCTGACCAAGTATTGGCATGTCCATTTGTCTTCTGTGTCCAGAGCTGACTTAAAGTGACCACTAACGTCAAGCAATATTGCTATTTTTGTCAGAATCAATACTAATATAAACAGGACATGTTAAATAAAAACTTCCACTCCATTCATAATTTGTGAGGTAATTATCGTCATTAACTTTTGATAATGAGATATGAACTTGGTAATAACTCTGATATGGACACTGGTCAAGACTTTAATGCCCACCTTAGAAAGATGATAACGGTACAATAACTCAAGAGGTGGACATCTAGTGGTCAATATTGTCTGATGAAATGTTTAATTGCTCTTGGTAAATTATTTTCTGGCCATTTTCTAACATGGTACAGATATATTGTATAGAGATGTATATAGACGGTCCTATAATCTGCTAGCTTAGTCTAGATACTGACAGAATTTTTATTACATCTTTTGACATTAAGAACAACATAAAAAACATGAGAAATCTCTAAAAAGCTTTTTATTTGTAAGCTTAAGGTTTATATGCTATAAACTTGGCTATATGATGAATTAGGAAGAACCTATAGATTTTGAATTTTATTGCTTGCTTTGGTGTCATGTGATAGAGACCAGAGGAATAATTATACGAAAACCATTTTACTGACTATTTGAAATGACCAAGGTCAAATTAGAATAAGAATATTCTAGAAGATAAACATAAATATCCTTTGAAATACTGATAGCCTTTACTTTTTTCCTTTGAAGTTAAGATGATATAATATTTCTGTTTTATAAAGGCTAATGCAAGTTAATCAATTGTATCTGTATAGACAATGATTACTCTTGTTTTTGTTTCTCCTACAGCAAAAATCAGAAAGCCTGGTCATAAATCCAAATAAATATGTTAAAGTGCTTAATTGATACATTTTTTTCCCAACCAGATGAAGTTTAATCATGGTCAACTATGGTCTTTAATAATGTTTGACCATGGTCAACCATGGTCTTATGTTTGACCAAGGTCAATAACAGGAAGTTTGCACAAGGCCAACCATGTTAAAAAATAGGAATATTATCTTTCTCAGCCAATACTCTGATTGCTTGCCTGAAATTAATTGTTGAAATGTGCTGTTGTTGCAGTGAAATTGGTATTTATGGTTACGCTGCATTAAGTTTATATTTTTTGTCTCCAGTGCATCATCAGATTGTCCTCAATCATTTTTTTTAAAACTACTTTCAATATTTTTTGCAGTTATCATCAAAATTATTTTCGATACTGACTTTTTAACAGCAAAAATGATCCGTGCAAAATAAGATGACAAATCATCAATGGATTCATTACAAGAGTTATTGCCCTTGCTATTCAGGGATTTAATGATTGTTTATGTAACTCTCCCTTTAGTTGGTGTACATAATTTAGAATTGTAATCCAACCAATAGAATGCCATATGTTTTTTCTCTCTATTTTCAGAAGTGTTGTTTTACCCATGGTTATTGTTAATTATTGAGATATCATTGATCAAAGAGCCAGGTAGGTGACAAAAAATATTTAAATTTATTCATTAATTTCATGTTTTTTTCCAAAAGTATTATGGTCATATTCAATAGTTAACAGACTGAATCAGACTTTCTTTGAAAAATATACAAACTGAGTCTCATAAATGCCATGTATCAATCTTTTTATTGTGAGAGTTGGAATCTAAATAACTATGTCCTCCGGAATAAAACAAGTTATTCCTGTATTTGTGATAAAATTTACTTGTTCAAGTCTGAGAGCTCTTCAGACATATAAAGCATCCTACATTTAGAACTCTAGCTGTTATTGAAATATTTATACAAAATCAAAAGTAAAATCATGTATAAAGATATAGTTTATTAGATATCAATTTTTATGTTACTGTTGTGTTTTCCTAATGCAATATTTACTACTAAGATCTGTTACCCTTATTATTATCTGTTAACTCATCACTGCGACAGGGGACCAGTAATATACTGATGGTAGTGGTTTGAACAAAGTAATTTAAACAGTTCCAGGTTTCTTTGCACAACAAAATGCCACCATCAGTACAGATTGTACTACAGAATCAGTTTTGCCATGTTCTGTTAATGTCAACTAAATATCAATCAAGCATGGTAGATTTACAGGAAAGATCAATTAGTTATAATGGTAATTAATAAGGAATGCACATGCACTGAATCTGTTATAAATGAAGAATCTTACAGTATAAAAGTCATCAGCATTATGTTACGAAGGGTAGGTTGATTTGCCAAAGTGTAGCTGAAAAAGGGGCAATTTTTTGGAATATTTTGGCTCAAAAGTAAAAATATATAAAGTACAAGCCTCTCCCAAAATCCAAAATGATGATTTGCCGACGAGTAGATCATTGAAAAAAATCTACTTCCTTCTAACATAGTGTGTCAGGAAGAACTTATTTATGACAGAATTATCAAAAGTGTTCTGAAGTATTATTGGATAATAACTTAAGGACAACTTTTGTTTACAATTATATACAGATGTAATAATGTTCTGTTATATTGTAATATCTGTTTTTTTACGTCCACTTGGGAGGTACTTGATTTCCTTCTTCATGCAAGATATGGTCTTGGTGATGGCACTAGAGAGTATAAATCATTAAGTCATTGTCTGATAGGTCCATGTATATGTGACCGTAACCTATAAGTTAATGGTATTGTTTATAAGTAGCTAGTTCATATCATCCCTTGTAAATTGATGTTTCACAATAAGACTTTTCAGAATTTTAAGACTTCTAATAAAATTTTCAGTTTTGGCGATGAATTTGATTTGAGGCAGGTAAACTTTTGTTTAACCTGAATTTTTTGTTTTTATACGCCCGGGACGGGACGTATTATGGTATACCGTTGTCCGTCCGTCTGTCCGTCCGTCCATCCGTCCGTCCGTCCGTCTGTCCGTCCGTCGTCCACACTTCGGACAATAACTCAAAAACACCTTCATCAATTTCCATGAAACTTAAGTGAATTGTTTATATCTATTGACGTAAGCTCCCTTTCGTTTTTTTTTAATTTCAGATTTTAAGTTTTTGATTTATGGGGCTTTATTCATAAAAAAAGGGGAAATTTTCAACACTTCGGACAATAACTCAAAAAGGCTTTCACCAATGTCCATGAAACTTTGGTGAATTGTTTATATCTATTGACGTAAGCTCCCTTTCGTTTTTTTTTAATTTCAGATTTTAAGTTTTGGATTTATGGGGCTTTATTCATAAAAAAGGGGGGATTTTCAACACTTCGGACAAGAACTCAAAAAGGCTTTCACCAATGTCCATGAAACTTTGGTGAATTGTTTATATCTATTGATGTAAGCTCCCTTTCGTTTTTTTTTAATTTCAGATTTTAAGTTTTGGATTTATGGGGCTTTTATAATACATAAATAAAGGGGGATTTTTAACACTTCGGACAATTACTCAAAAAGGCTTTCACCAATGTCCATGAAACTTTGGTGAATTGTTTATATCTATTGATGTAAGCTCCCTTTCAATTTTTATAAATTTCAAATTTTGAGTTTTGGATTTATGGGGCTTTATTCATAAAAAAAGGGTGATTTTTAACACTTAGGACAATAACCCAAAAAGGCTTTCACCAATGTCCATGAAACTTTGGTGAATTGTTTATATCTATTGATGTAAGCTCCCTTTCAATTTTTATAAATTTCAGATTTTAAGTTTTGGATTTATGGGGCTTTATTCACAAAAAAAAGGGTGATTTTTAACACTTCGGACAATAACTCAAAAAGGCTTTCACCAATGTCCATGAAACTTTGGTGAATTGTTTATATCTATTAATGTAAGCTCCCTTTCAATTTTTATAAATTTCAGATTTTACATTTTCGTGTTATGAATTTTTATGCTTAAAAAAGGGGGGATTTTTCCAATTTTGGGACTATAACTAACACTTTCACAAAATTTTATGTATGGATGAAAAATTAAGAAAACAAACTTAGTTAAATTTGAGGTAGCCTTAATAGTGCCAATTTTTTTGTGCATTTTTATTTATTATTTGTATTTGACAGGGCTCACACTATTTCTAGTTGATCATATAAATTCATTTAAAGCCTAAAAGACAATGTAAAAGAGCAACGGGCGTATCATGCGCCTAAGCGCAGCCCTTTATTTTATAAAGATTTGATGCTCTGAACGTCTTAAATTAAAATCCATAGAATTTTTTTAATTGATTTGAAAAAATGTATTTCAGATCATGCTTTTTTCAAAAATATAATAAAAAGTAAGGGTCACAAGGCTATATACTACAGGTTGTGCAAAATTGTCAGATTGCATGAAAAGCCTAAATGAAGTGCAATAAAATGAAAACTGCTTCATATACAGTTTTAAGATAGAATAAGGGAAGATATCTCAAACAATATACTTAATAAATTGGGTCCCCAGACTCATTTGCATATGCTACATAACAAAAGGTTAATTTACAATACATTCTATTTTAAAATATACTTTATTTGAGTTATCTCCCCTCATATGGCAAAGTTGAAAAAAATATTAATCGAACAAAAAAAATTGTATTTTGTAAAATAGTCATAAATATGATAAAACACACAATTTGCTATATTCATGCACTGAAATTAAGTGCTACTCTAGAAATTTGCACATTTCATAAAAGATCCAGACCCATTGTATTTCAAAATCCAAGATGGAAGCAAACACCTATTATAGTCGCCGTCAGCTGAAATTCGTAGCGGTTATCGGTAAAAATAATCTAAACTATCAATCGCGTTCACTCGAGATATAGTTTTTCACATTCCATTCATAAATCGCATAAAGAAAAACCACTACTGACCTACCTTTTAAGTGATCACACTGTAATAATCCTGACCTTCACTTTTTCATAGACGATTTTGAATGGTGGAATCAGCCATTGTTTTTACCGGAAGTGTTTCCGTGGAGTTCAATTTCATAAAATTTGCATAAAGCGCGGGAAACCTTATCACATCAATGAAAGGAACATTTCAGGAATCTGCGTACAGTGACGAATGTCATATGTAAACAAATGATCCTCATAGAAACGAAGATGGCGGAATTACAATGGAAAATATTCTGGAAAATGTGAAGGTCAGGATTATTACAGTGTGATCACTTAAAAGGTAGGTCAGTAGTGGTTTTTCTTTATGCGATTTATGAATGGAATATGAAAAACTATATCTTGAGTGAACGCGATTGATAGTTTAGATTATTTTTACCGATAACCGCTACGAATTTCAGCTGACGGCGACTATAGTATTAAAGCTACCTTAAGTGTTGATCAACTAAGTTTTACTGCTGTAAAGTTTAGCAGCTCATAATCATATTTGTAGTGTTTTGGATCAGTTTTGATGCACATAAGTTCTTACTGAGTCAACAGCTGACTACTTTGAATCAGTTTAAAGTCTTTTAAGTTCTTTATAGTCGATTCAAAATAGCATTAGACCTAAAAAAAAAAAAAATGCAACAGAATTTTTTTTTGCATTTTCGTTTCCAAAAGTCTAAATTTATTTGTAAAATACCAAAAGTCTACCAAGATATCTGATTGGAAACATGGATTTTTTTGGGTGAAAAATAGCAAAATTTGTCAAAAATAGCGAAAAACTGGGAAAACCTATTAAGGTTTGCAGCATATTTGTTAAGTGTTTAAGGGTTTTAAATTCTAACAAAATTTGCAATTCTTGGATGAGATTTAGGAATGTGTGTTTTAAACCAAGTTTAAGTTTTTGGATGAATTTGAGTCTTGTTTTAAGTTTTGAAAAATTTCCAGTCTTTTTTTTAGAACTTTAAATGCTATCATTACAAATTAACCAATTAAAGCTTTTGCATGCAGCTTTATATGCTTATTTTAATGATTTTGTTGTATCTAATTGGTAATGTAAGGCATCATGCATATTGCAGACATAGATCAATTCTATCTGTTTCTTAATTTGACCAAAGTATTCTTCTTCTATGATGAAATGACAAAAAATAAAAAAATAAAAAGTTTTCTGTGTCAGAATGCTCTTGCATCAAGACTTTTGAAATTAACAGACAATTTATTTTTAACAGTTAATAGACAGGAATTTGTCATGCATCAGAGGTTTTTATTGACAAAATACTATTGGGAGCATACAAGAATAGCAATAATACCATTGATATCAAAGAAAATCTATTTCTGGCCAACCATTACATTAGAATTTATAAACATTGTCATAATAGGATATAATTGATTTATTTTTGACGATTCCTGAATTTGACTAGAACTCTTTTGCGTTTTAAAGTTTCAATTGGCGTGTTTAATTATGATCGAGTGTTTTTCAATAAATTGTATAATTTTGCTATGGTACGCGAGACAGATAGTTATAAAAGATAACGAAAAAGTGAAAATTCGATAAATTAAAAAATCTATAGGTTCATTTTTCGCTGCAGCATTAGATAACAATCAGACAAAAACAATAGTTAACGCAGACAGGGATATGGCAATTTCATGGTCGAACAGGACTGGCTTTGTTTGACAATATTGACACAGTATTTAGTCTAATAAAACCCAATTTTTATATGTGTGTAATATCAGAGATAAAACAAAGAAGAAAGGCCTTTAATTCAATCCTACTTTTACTGTTGTCAGATTTGTTTGCGTTGTTGATTTTTCTGTCGATTGTGACAACAACCGCAAATAATTAGAAGAACAAACATATCAGTATTACGAATACATAAACGTTCTTGTTACGATTTATTGAATGGATGTTATATCTGGCACAGGAATATGCTGATGCATCTCTGAGAGCCGATCGTGTCAATATCCGAAACCATTAAAGCATGATAATTTATCAATATTGAATTATTTTATTGTCTGTGGCAGATTATGATGTTCATATATACCCAACATACTTAGTTAATCCATTATTCTCAGATTTATTGGCAATTTATATAATATTCAAATGTTAATTTAAAGGTCGTTTGGTCATCGTTGATAATACTTTCAGGTTCTTGTATTACTGTATTAACCTTTTATATTTTTTTACTAATATTTTTGCAGGTTTTATTACACATATTTAGTGTGACAACGTTTTCAGTAATATAAATTTTTTAAATGCTGTATAAAAGTCAGATAGAGTAAATTTTGTGAAGTTGACTTAATTTCTAGTATTTTGATTCTCTGAGGCATTGATTATTTACTAATAATGGCAATTGTTGTTTTCCATAGCATGATAGGGACAATCTTTAATGGTTATTAAAGTTCAATAAATTGAGAATGTTCAAAATTATGTTTTAATTTGATTTAATCTTATTAAAAAAAACATGAAAGTTTTTTTTTTAAAATATCCCTAACCTACACATGATTTACTGTCATCATAAAATTTTCTGACAGTGGGCTTGTTGTATATTTGTCATTTCGTGGCCTTTTATAGCTGACTATGGGGTATTTAAGCTGTAAGTTTCTTTTACTTGAACTTATGTTTATATTGTCTTCTTAAATTCTTGTAGGTGGAAATCTGATTATTTGAATATAAAAATTGGTACTTTTGTGCAAATATATTTTCATTAACCAAGATTTTTCCCATTCCAAAGTATTAAACTTTGCAATAGGTTTTATGATCTTTTAGAACACATTTTATTTTTGTTATATTGCAATTTGCTTGCAGTAAATTAATCTATGTTAATCCAAACAATTTGTTGTGGATGTTTAAATTGTTTTTAAGTTATATTGTCATTGCATTCAACCTTCAGGTTTTCCAAATTGTAAATGATATATTGAATGAATTCCTTGTGAACCCTGGGACGCCCCCTGCTGGTGAATCCTTAATTACACAAGTTAATTAACTACTAATTACAAAAATGTGCTAATAAACCCATCAATCATTGAATTATGCAACCTTAGGAATTCTTTCTTTTTACATCAAAACTTTATTCTTAGTGGTATAGTTATTTGTTCTTTTAATCTATTCTCTAATGATTAAATAAATTTTAAATGTTTGCAACATTATTGTTAAAAGAAATGAGAAAATTCATTTGCTTTTGTGCAGTTTTATTCGCTTGCATGAACCTGATAAAAGGATTTAATGAATAATTGGAAAAATTAATGAATTACTTTGGGCTATAAATCTTAACTGCAAGAAAAAAACTTTTTATTCAAGACATTTATTTCTCAAGCAACTCACAGGGATCCAGAATAATGGCTATGGTTATAAGTAGGTTTATAATTAGTTAGGATTGACAGTCAACTCGCTTTTCTTTACCATATATTGCGCAAATTTAGTAAATATTATTGTTATTTGAAAAATTTCTTTCAACATCATTTTTATACGACCGCAAAAATTGAAAATTTTTTGGTCATATATTGGTATCACGGTGGCGTCGTCATCGTCTGAAGACATTTGGTTTTTGGCACTTTAACTTTAGTATAAGTAAATAGAAATCTATGAAATTTTAACACAAGGTTTATGACCATAAAACAAAGGTTGTGTTTGATTTTGGGAGTTTTGGTCCCAACAGTTTAGGAATTAGGGGCCAAAAAGGGCTCTAATAAGCATTTACTTGGTTTTTGCACTATAACTTTAGTTTAAGTAAATAGAAATCTATGAAATTTTGACACAAGGTTTATGACCACAAAAGGAAGGTTGGGATTGGTTTTGGGAGTTTTGGTCCAACAGTTTAGGAATTAGGAGCCAAAAAGGGCCCAAATAAGCATTATTCTTGGGTTTTCACACAATAACTTTAGTATAAGTAAATAGAAATCTATGAAATTTAAACACAAGGTTTATGACCACAAAAGGAAGGTTGGGATTGATTTTGGGAGTTGAGGTCCCAACAGTTTAGGAATTAGGGGCCAAAAAGGGGCCCAAATAAGCATTTTTCTTGGTTTTCGCACCATGACCTTAGTATAAGTAAATAGAAATCTATGAAATTTAAATACAAGGTTTATGACCATAAAATGAAGGTTGGGATTGATTTTGAGAGTTTTGGTCCCAACAGTTTAGGAATAAGGGTCCCCAAAGGGTCCAAAATTGAACTTTGTTTGATTTCATCAAAAATTAAATAATTGGGAATCTTTGATATGCCGAATCTAACTGTGTAGATTTTTGGTCCTGTTTTCAAATTGGTCTACATTAAGGTCCAAAGGGTCCAAAATTAAACTTAGTTTGATTTTAACAAAAATTGAATCCTTGGGGTTCTTTGATATGCTGAATCTAAAAATGTACTTAGATTTTTGATTATTGGCCCAGTTTTCAAGTTGGTCCAAATCACAAGTATTTGCACAGTATTGCGTAATAGCAAGAAATATCTAATTGCACAATATTGCGCAATAGCAAGACATTTTCAATTGGAGTTATCTTTCTTTGTCCAGAATAGTAGTTGAATCAACTTAAATCATTGTTTTACACAATATACAATGTACGTATATTCACTTTTACTACCAACTGATAAATTAAAACAATCTTTATACCTTTCAGTGATAACAAGCACTTTTTTTAACATTTTAATATTTTATGATGTATTTAAATGAGTAGTTATTGTTGCAAACTCCATTAGAAACTTGAATTGAGATCAGTTTTTGGAATAAGGGAAAGGGGATGTGAAAAAAAAATTTAGGGGGGGGAGGGGGGTTCAATTTTTCTCATTTCAGATTTCATAAATAAAAAGAAAATTTCTTCAAACATTTTTTTGAGAGGATTGATATTCAACAGCATAGTGAAATGCTCAAATGCAAAAAAAATATTTTAAGTTCATTAGACCACATACATTCTGTGTCAGAAACCTATGCTGTGTCAACTATTTAATCATTATCCAAATTTAGAGCTGAATCCAGCTTGAATGTTGTGTCTATACTTGCCCCAACTGTTCAGGGTTCAACCTCTGCGGTCGTATAAAGCTGCGCCCTGTGGAGCATCTGGTTATAAAAAGTAGGCTGTGTACCACAATTAATATATATTTTTTATCACTCTTGAAATCTCAAAGTTTATAAACCTGAGGCTGAGGAAAAGAAAAGGGCAAGGATGTAACATAATTGTGAACCCTCTTAGCAAATCTGCTTTCAATTGTATGTAATTTTGAGCAAACTCATTGTTGTTATATTCAACTGAATGTTTAGTTAAACAATAGATCTAATAACTTATCCACTTTTACGAGAATCATCATATTATGAATGAAGGAGTTATTAAACAATGAACATACTGCTTGTAAACATTTGTTTATACAATACATATTGACTAGATCATCTAGTCTAAATGAGTAAATATTGTTTAAATATTAACAGAATCCTTCATATTCCAAACATAGTATTGTAGATTAACAAATTTGAATCTTGAGTCTAGACTATTGCACAAATTACAAGTTCATGTTAATGAATATTACTGCTTCATTCATATTTAATAAGTGTATGTAATAAAGTCAAATTATAAATTACAAGTCTAATATACGTCTTGCTTAAGAACATTTTCTGACAATTTAAGATTTAAGAACGAAAGATATTTCAAAATATCACTGAATATTTCATATTTTTCTTTTTTCTCTCTCTCAGACTTAGGTCACACAGGCAAATGTGTATTATTGTAAAAAAAATAAGTCAGTTTACTTTCTTTTTTTGAAATTGAATTTATTTAGATACAGATGTATTATCGGAAATGGTCTACATAAGTTACTGCAAGTTTTTAGCTCACAAGACTAATACGCTGTAGGACCAATTGAGCTTGTTGTCTTTGAACGCTATCCTCGTCTGTGTCAGAACTCAAGTATGCCTTGGAGCCTTATCAAACTTTACCAAAGTAACACCTGGCTAGAAGAGTGGTCTTTGGGTTGTTACAGTGTAGATGAAGATATTTTTTTTTTTTGCTTTCCAGAGTTATGAGACTGAAATCTTTGAAAAAATAAGCAATTTTTCACATATATTACATGCTAAGTCAAGATGCATTTAAAAATTTTAGTCATTGATCTCATTTTTATTTCCCATTTATGGGCATTATGTTTTCTGGTCTGTGCGTCCCTTTTGTTTGTTCATTCGTTCGTCCGTCTGTTCGTCTGTCCCATTTCAGGTTAAAGTTTTGGTTAAAGTTTTTGGTCAAGGAATACTTTTTGATGTAGTTGAAGTCCGATCAACTTGAAACTTAGTAAACATGTTCCTTATGATATGATCTTTCTAATTTGAATGCCAAATTAGAGATTTTATCCCATTTTCACGGTCCACTGAACATAGAAAATGATAGTATGGATGGGGCATCCGTGTACTTGGGACACATTCTTGTTTTTGCATACATTGCAGCTATTGTCTATAGTGCCAGTGGCGGATCCAGAAGTTTTCATAAGTGGGGGCCCACTGGCTGCCTAAGAGGGGCCTGCTCTCGCCAGCTTCAGTGATTCTGAGTGCCAAGTGACCATCAAACATTAAATGATGTTTTGTTCCCAAATCTCCCAACTAGAGTTTA
The DNA here is from genome assembly GCF_965363235.1 of Mytilus galloprovincialis. Lineage (NCBI taxonomy): Eukaryota > Metazoa > Mollusca > Bivalvia > Mytilida > Mytilidae > Mytilus > Mytilus galloprovincialis. The sequence continues at coordinate 71,744,886 of NC_134843.1, forward strand.
TATAAATCCATGCCTATACTTGTTAGATTGAAATAGTGTCTGAGGTATAAATGACCAAATATAGTACTCATGTACATTAGCAAAGTTTAAGGCCATAACAGCCATAACCTAGAGCCACAAGTATTATAGTTTGATAAATATTCAGTCGGGGAAAATGTCAAACCATATATACATGATAAATTTTTAATCAGCTATATTTTATGGTTGATAAGTTCGTTATGTATCCTGATTGCTGGTAATGAGAGCTCAATCAGAAAAATAAACAAATTATAACAAAAGCAATCAATTAAAGTTGGCGTGATTGTGTCGTGGGATGTAAGTTTGGTTAAGGGGATTAATTAATAATATACAAGGTCTATCAGATATTGTGGCTGGATAAAAAACTTTGATTAATTTACTCTAATCTTGTTTATAATGAAGTCAACATTGTTTTTGTTTATTTGAAAAAAATCAGGAAATCACTCATAAGTTCTGAATAACCATCTTTGATACCTGGAATTAATTTTCTTGATCGTAAAAAGTTGTTTGGCTACAACTCTCATAAACACGGTTTTCATTTAAATTAATGAAGTGGAAGCTTGTTCAGGACAAAGCAGTACCTGAGAATAAGTGGGAGCGTGTTCGTGTAATAAAGTTTCCACTTCGTTTCTTTCCTTCCTCTTTATCAGGACAACCTAAAGATACTTAAACAACTTCAAATTAGTTTAAGCTTTGTATTAAAAGCTGATAATAAAAGCTCTTGTTTTGGGTATTCATGGAGAGTATTAATTAGTCGATCATCAGAGAAAAGGTTATTGAATTACGGAGGAGTAGGTTTTGAAGACAAGCTTTTTCCATAATATTTCAACGCATCACAAACTATGTTGGTGTACGGCTTATACTAATGATAGGATTTGTGGTCGTAATTAAGAATCATTCAGTTTAAATATCTCACTCTTCAACTGCTTTTAATTTTCGCTCAAATTTTCATGGTTTCATTCTTAATTATCATGGTTATTTTCGGAAACTATTTTTTGTTGTCCAATCTGGTTTGAAATCTAATTTTCAGTCTGGCTTCTTTTTCACTAAATGTTTTTAGTTATGTGAATACACTGGGAGAAGACATGCATTGACACATTTGTATCACGCCTAATTTGGACTTATCAAGTATTTTATATATTCAAACTCACTTACAGACTTTGATATTTCCTCAAGGATATGATGATTGGCACAATAATTTCTCAGTATTACTTCATTTTCACCCTCCTTTACCTCTATCATTGTCGGGGATGATTTCGTTTTCCGTGTTATGAACAAGATTGGTCTTTAATGAGGGATCTGTTCAGTTTTATTGATCATATGAAAAACATTATATTTTCAAGATTGAAGAATTCAAAAATAACACTTTATTAACAATTCATTTAAGACTGGCCAATTTCCTTTAAATTTTGCAGAAAAAAAAATGATTGCAGCAAAATTATTTACATGAAAATGATTATTTTTGTCCATTTGGATTTCAATATTTGAATTTAGACAACTTAGGTGTCATAAGTTTTCAATCATTTAGGATGTATAATACTCTCATCAGACATTTCAGCTGATGATAGAAAATTCATATTACTATAAACGCTCAACATATGGCATTATGTATGAGCTTATTTTTATTTCTGCTGAAGATAAATGCAGAAAGTGTACCAATTGCTGCTTGATAGACTGACTATGAATGTTTTCATTGAACTCTTTGGGTGTATCATTCACCCACACATCTTTGGGTTTCTCATAGAGTTTCTAATGAATGCACTCAAGAGAATGTTCCTTCATCCAAGCATATCTTGGATGTGCAGGATTTCAAGGTCATTCTTAGAATATGAGCCTGAGGCTCGAAAGTAATAAATTAGCTTAACTTCTCTATGAGGGGTGAAGCTTACATGTAATATCTCTGTTTAAAGAAACAAACTATAACCACATAGCTGGCCAGTGACCTTGACCCTAGTATATAAGCACCTGTTCCATAATAACTTGTCATAATTTAAAGCAAGTTTGTGTCGACCAAATATAAAACCCATTGGAAAAAGGGTGGGTCTCAGACTGATAATCCATAGGGTGGGAATTAATTACTTTCGAGCCTCAGGCTTATATTCTAAGAATGACCTTCATCCTGCACATCCAAGATATGCTTGGATGAAGGAACATTCTTATTCATATTTCGCCTTCGGTCTCAAGTAATAAATTAGCTTGTTTAAAGTGTAGACACAAACTAAAAACAATTTTTATAAATGCCAACATTTAATAAAGCATCTAAGAAATCACAAGATCATCCAGTAACTACAACTGAAGAAAAGTGTTTTAGTACTGATATTATTCACTTTCCCTTTTATAGAACTTATAAAAAGTTTTATCATATGTCCAGACTAAGCTGTTGCCATAATGTCTTTAATAGAACATCCTGAAGCTAAATGCACTTATGAAGAAGTTCCTCTAAATGAGTAAACATTAAAACCTCAGCTAAAATTAGAACTCTCTCTAACTATCTAAACTTTACGAAAAGACTTGGATGAATTCTCTCACATATTTTGTACACAAAACATGATAAATCATTGTCTTAACAACACAAAGTTTTGGTTTATCAAAACCCTTGATCACCTCATTTATAGGTAGACTACCTAACAGATCTAGTATTTTTCAAAAACTCATGTATATGAAAAAGTAAAGTGCCATGTCTCTGAATGAAAAACATAGAATAAATCTACAGCTGATAAAGATTGTACTTAAATGGCAGTTCAAGGCAAATAAAGACACAAGTATAAAAGACAGTCTTCAATGTAAAATCCTCTAATGAATATAAAGAACTTAAAAAGATAGCACTAAATTCATCTCCACAGTGAAAGAGTATCTAACTCTTCAATTGCAGATTCAAGCTTAAGCAACCTTTCACATATGCATGTAGTAAACAAACAAATTTAGTAACATCTACTTCTTAAAGGATCAAGTCTGTTTCAACATAAAACAAGTAAAATTCACATTAAACATGCTGAATATGAAAAGCTTGTGTTTTACAAAAAATTTTCAATAATCAATAACATCCTTTTTAGATGGTGATAAGGAATTGGTTCTCTTTGAACACACCAAATAATGAAATTTCTCAAAAAATATTGATAATGCTTGATCATAGATGCATGATCTCCAAGATTAAGTGTAAATATATTTTACAAAAGATTCTGAAATCTCCTGTTTATATTAAAGTGATTTCTGAATATAATACACACGTTTTTACCCTACCGCACAATCAACCCTTCAGGTGTTGGTTCACTTATATTTTTTACAATAGTGAATACACAGTTAAATCAAATCTCTTCCTGACGGAAAGGCATTCTTCAGGTATGTAACATTGTTACTAACTTTTATGTTTAGCAGAACTTTTAACTGTCAAATAAATTAAAATTGGTATTAGCAAAGAAAACCAACTCTGAGCAGACCAAAAGGAATAATCAAAAGAGCCTTCTGAACTTTATCACTAATAATTTCCTTTATAATTATCCCCAACAATGAAAAAGATGGGAAAATATAAGGTCTTAAATCTGACCATGAAAAGTACAAACATCTCTGAAAGGAGCTTGTTGGTCAAAAGACAACTAATCAATTATCTACAGATTTGAAAATGAAAACGTGATAACAACAAAACAAATATATCTTCTTTCAATTGCCATCCTGTTGAATCTGTAAATTTTTTAGACATATAAGCATCAAAATTTTCTTACCAGGAATATAAAGAGCTGTGATAAAAATGTTCTTTCTTGAACACCAAGCCCAAATAATGAAATATTTGTAGTAAGCATGTTTTAAAAGTGACAAAGAGGTTATACCTCCTATTGCATAATAAATGCTACTGAAATTGTATTTTCTAATTGTATAACTGAGTCTCTGTGACTAAAAACTTCTCTCCAAAAGAAAAATATAGCCAACAATTCTAAGAAATCTATATGAAATGAGCCCATGTTCTTAAAGAAGCTCCATCTACCAACAGAAAAATTTTCTTCAAATTTGGATCCCAAATCCTTCTAATGAGGCATCTGGTCCAATCAAAAAACTTATTTGGATGGGTCTAAAAATAAATTCTTAATTTCTGATTTAAATTGTTAAAAAATTCACCTATAGATTGATGATAATAAACACTCACAGTAACAACTATACAGTGTTTCAACATTATTTCTCACCATGTTTCTGCAACATTCCCACAGATACTGCATTAAAAGCATGTGACACAAGACCAATATATGATGCAAATCATCTATAATACAGTTACACAATTCTATTTAAGAAGAATTTCCCAAGGGAGATAATTTTACCATTTCTCATCTGTCAGAAAAAACTTAAATAGCTCAGTATCAATAATGAGACAAAGGAAAACAATGTACTTCCAAGGAATGAGTACCAACTTCTCAAAATTTATTCCGAAGCACAGCTTATCAAGCATTTGCACCACTTCTTCTGTATTCACAATACAACCATCTAAATTCTGATCCATAATAAAAGAATCATCAATGTATAAACTATAGCATGTATATACTTAATTCAAGTGACATTATTTCATAAAAATACATAGACAGGTTTTAAAACCTTAGTAAAAACTCTTGATGCAGAAGCCAATCCAAAACAAAGAACATAAATATCATATCAATGTCCTTTCCACATGAATCAGGAAATTGTGATATAATCAAAATGATACTTAAATATGCATCTGTGAGATCTATAGATGTTAGCTCTCTCTCTCTATATATATATAGATAATCATCCCTAAGAATTACATCTAAACAAAAGATAAATGGTCCTGCTCCAAATGCTGATTAGCCACAAGCTAAGTTTGTTTGAATTTTTCAAATAGGTAACAGGCCTTGAAGACCCATCTTTCTCAGGAACTAAGAAAATATAGGAAATAAACTGATTTTCCAATGATCGATCAACCTCTTAAATAGCTCCCTTAGCTATCAATTTTTGGACTTCTGAAATTATTTCATCCTTATGAAAGGTGAAATGTATTTTATTCAAATATGTGGTACATCATTAAAAATAATTTTATAACCATTTCTTATTAAATCTAATATCAATATATCATTAGTAACATTTTCCAAATCATAATATTTTTAAAGTTATCTACTGTATAAAGCAACTGGTTGAGAAATGTGACCCCTCTGAGATTCTCTGTTCCCTTTTGGGAAACCTCTCCCTCTCAATGAAGGGAATTGCCTACTAGTATACGCCCTGTTGACCAACAGAGCCTCCGCAGTTAAAAGACTGATATTGCCTTTCCCATAACAGCTGGGAGTAAAAAATTATTGCTAGACCTGGAACCTCTTCCAAGGAATCTAGAATTTGCTTTAGAATCTTTGTATAATCACCAAGTTTGCTTCATGCAATCATAACTAAAAACGTGATAAATCAACTATCACATCAGAATTACAAATAAGTTTTATCAACTAGATATTTCTGAGCATCTCCTATGTGTTTAAATAGAAACCCATGGTCAAACAAACAAATAGAATTTTACAATAAAATTCTCAACAATAGGGGTGATGATCAACCCCTTAATAAAGTATCTCTGGGTTTCCTGCATCTTTGAAACCACATAGTGGGCCTGTCTAGGCAGTGCCATTTCAATCTTGTTATTTATCCTAGACACACTAGGATTCTCACAGTTCTCAGGGTGATAGCATTACTCCTCTATGAACTTGATATTTTCCTGATTTGATATTTACTGACATGGTAGTATTATTAACAGTCACAGAAAGTCCAGAAGAAAACGTAGACACAGTTTTCTGCCTTTTTAAACAATTTTGGGATTTTCCAAGCAAAATCATGATTAAACTGTTCAACAAACAGGATGAGACAATGGACCATTAATCTCACTAAGAGAAGCCTTAAAGGCTTCTGAAAACCTTAATGCAGGATCAAAAGACGTATCAAAATTCAGTTCCGGCTGGACTATCATCAGCCATGGTACAAACTCCAAAAGGAGGTACATGAACAGTATCATTACAGTAGTTCAGATCAAAATTAGAACTAAATCTTCATTAAAGTAAGCCTCTAATGGCAAAATTCAAATAAAGCAGCAGGTTTCTCTACAAACTCTGCTTGAGTTGAAGGCAGAGAAACTGTCTCAAACCTCATGATTCATACATGTTCTTTACTACATTAATAATAATGAGTCAATGCATCAATATGTATACATACCTATCTTAAATCTCAACAGCACTATCTTGAGAAAAATTCACAAATCAAGGAGATTTTGAAGCTATACAAGTAGCACTAGATTTAAAAACCTACTTTTGACTCGTTCTGTTGCTTTGTCAATTATTTCCAACTGCAATGCCAATATGATCTTTTATAAAACTACTAGGTTTTATAACTGTTTAAGAAGAGGATTTATTCAAAATACCTCTTGTTTTCCTATTAAATTTATCATCTTTAATTTCTAAAACAACTCAGAGGTGATGAAAATCATAGCCATCACCCTTGTAAGTGTAAACATAATTCTAAACATCTTGCAAAAGCAATACATTTGCATAATCAAATTCAGCCATTGTAATAAAATAATGTGTACCTGTGCAGGTAAAACACGTGTAAATTCTGAAGAGTACTCACGACCTTCAGGTGAATAGAAAAACTTTTAAAAATCTACCTGTTTAACAAACAGGAGTATGAAATAAGTAACAAATGTGCTGCCTGTACATCGTACTAAGGCAAAAACTTAATGAATATATAAAATTGTCATACATCGTAGACAATAAAAATTTTAATTAATTTCCATCGACACTTGTCATACATCGTAGACAAGAAATTTTTAAATTCATTTCCATCAACACTTGTCATACATCGTAGACAATTGAGGAATTATTATTTCTAATTAACAAAATAACATTAGAACTTGTCGTACATCGTAGACAAGTTAAATGTAACTTTTAAGTAACTTTCCCCTAAATCTTAGATAAAAATAAAATAACTAAAAAGAATTCAAGTGAAGTGTTCACTTCACACCCTCTAGAAAAATAATGACAAGTTATTATGGAACAGGTGCTTATATACTAGGGTCAAGGTCACTGGCCAGCTATGTGGTTATAGTTTGTTTCTTTAAACAGAGATATTACATGTAAGCTTCACCCCTCATAGAGAAGTTAAGCTAATTTATTACTTGAGACCGAAGGCGAAATATGAATAAGAATATCATGCAGTACATATTGTATTTTAATTCAGTTCCCTATGCAAAAATTCAAAAGGCCAGGTAAACACCAACTGATTTTGGGAAAGGGATTATTTCCGTCTCAGTTTTTAAAGTTTTGTGAGGGGAGACTTCATACCTAATTGTCCTAGATTGCTGTGACATACTCCAATGGCTGCTTGTCTGGGAAAACAGTTAGTGGACCAATCTCGACTAACCTATATGCCTTACTTTGTATACTTGTTTTCAGACATCATAATTTATGTAATGGAGTTAAAATTACTCTGATATTTTCCATTGTCCTTGACCTCATTTTGAGCTTTAAAAACTGAAACTTTTAAAAATGTGAAATTATCACATTTTATTTTTTTTAAATGTGAATCATCACATTTTATTTTTTTTAAATGTGAATCATAACATTTTATAAGTTATAAGATACATGTAACAATATTTGATTTATGGGATCCTTGCAAGGTTTCCTTGTCTGTCTGATAGGGTGCATCTGACCTTGATAATTTTATGGATCAGTGAAGGTTTTAGTGGTCAAGTCAATAGCAATAGGTCCACTATATTTTGTGTATGGAATGCTTGTTATGTGTACATTTATAATACATGTAATCACCTCAATTATCCTGAGACACATTTGTAAAGGAAGAGTTTAAGCTGCAATGATTGAATTGTAAATAATTGATATACATGCACTTTTGTTTGTCAATAAAGAGATCTTGTAAATTGACTTATAACAGAAATAGAAGCAGCAGATGTGTAATCTATTTTTAGACTGAAAGATTGTTTCAATTTGTCCTTTACAGGAAAATTCTGGTTCATTTTAAGGCCAAATGTGGCCTTGAATTTTGACTTGGAAATTACTTTACATGTCTAAAGGCTATAATTTGCCTATTAATTTAATGGATTTATTTCTAAAACCTTACTTCTTGCCTAACTGTAATTCTCTTTATTTTGAAGAATATACCACTGTCAATGTGCATTTTCAAACCATGGTTAAACCAATGTCAACCGTGGTTAATTATGGTATTATGGAGATGGTTGACCCTGGTTGACAATGTTCAAATGTATGATTATTGAAAGCCATGGTTGTCAAGTAAACCATGGTCAACCACTTAAGATTTGAGCTTGGTCAAGATAAGATGTATGGCCATGGTCAACTCTGGTGAAAAGTACATCAATCGTGAGCATTGGTAACAATGGTCAACCATAATCGTTTTGAAAGGGGTACATTCTAGACTTCAAACTCAACATATTTTGGATATGTTTTCAAAATTAATATTGACTGCTTGACATGTTTCGACCATTTGTCTTTATTAATCTCATGGACATTATTTAATCCTACCTATATGAATATATTAGTTTTTTCATTTATCACATATACCTCGGCTATTCACATGATTTATGTCCCTTCATGTAGCATACTTAAATGGATTTTATGCCCATCAAACTCACAAATGATGTCAATAGAACATGGTCTTAAATACCAAATACTTTGACAGAAAGATAACAATTCATTCCCAACAATTAAGCTGGTAGCAAAAAAAATGAATTGGGTACCCAATAGGATTTTATACATTCTCAAAAACAGCCCTAATTTCTGTACAAATTATATGAAAACTAAAGTCAGAAATTATTGCGATGTTTTTATTATTGTGAAAAATATGACAGGTTTTTTATAATCGCAATAATTTTTTTATATGAATTAAACAGGATTTTTCTCAATATATTACAATAATTCAAATAGCATTTTAGTCTAAAATGACTAAACCCCAAGGGTGACTGGGGAATAGAAATATGGTCACTTGGTTTTCTCCCGACCATCAGTAAAACACTTGCTGAAGTGGGGCGTCCGTTTGGCTGTGCAGGATGTATCAAGTTCGCAATTGCATCCGGTCAGAATGGGGACGATAAATCTAAATGCCTCGTGCAAAGAGAGTGCCACGCTTTTTGCACGTTAAGAACCCTTGCAACAACTCTTTGAGGGGTCCGTAGGTGGCCTGTTGCATGGCCAAATTTTTGTCCCTATCCAATATACCCTCATTTTCCAGTGGCAGTCCAAATTTTCCCGACCATCATCCCAAATGGCCACTAATATGACAAGCCCTACCTATTGTATTTATTGTTAACTTGTTCTCGTCCTGAATATGCATGAAATATTTGCCACTGGACGTTAAGCAACCAACAGTCGATCAATCAATCAATCAATCTAAAATGACTAAGTCACAAAAAATTTGAAAGTCACAAAGTACCGTTAATGGTTACAGAAAGGTCAAAATTGTGGAAGCGGGAAAACAAGGATTTTATATGACCTATGGATTTAGCCCTTGTAGTTCATCTTTATTGACTTTGATTTCAATGTGATACTTTGATTTATGTTGAATAATTTAGGTGACCATTGTCATATTTTTATTTGACTATGGGTTATAAATTGAAACCAGATGGTTTTTATACGACCGCAAATTTTGAAAAAATTTTCGTCGTATATTGCTATTTGAGTCGTCGTCGTCGTCGTCGTCCGAATACTTTTAGTTTTCGCACTCTAACTTTAGTAAAAGTGAAAAGAAATCTATGAAATTTTAACACAAGGTTTATGACCACAAAAGGAAGGTTGGGATTGATTTTTGGAGTTTTGGTCCCAACATTTTAGGAATTAGGGGCCAAAAAGGGCCTAAATAAGCATTTTCTTGGTTTTCGCACTATAACTTTAGTTTAAGTTAATAGAAACCTTTGAAATGTTGACACAAGGTTTATGACCACAAAAGAAAGGTTGGGATTGATTTTGGGAGTTTTGGTTCCAACAGTTTAGGAATTAGGGGCCAAAAAAGGGCCCAAATAAGCATTATTCTTGGTTTTCGCACAATAACTTTAGTATAAGTGAATAGATATCTATAAAATTTCAACACAAGGTGTATGACCACAAAAGGAAGGTTGGTATTGATTTTGGGAGTTTTGGTCCTAACAGTTTAGGAATAAGGGGCCCAAAGGGTCCAAAATTAAACTTTGTTTGATTTCATCAAAAATTAAATAATTGGGGTTCTTTGATATGCTGAATCTAACTGTTTATGTAGATTCTTAATTTTTGGTCCCGTTTTCAAATAGGTCTACATTAAAGTCCAAAGGGTCCAAAATTAAACTTATTTTGATTTTAACAAAAATTGAATCGTTGGGGTTCTTTGATATGCTGAATCTGAACGTGTACTTAGATTATTGATTATTGGTCCAGTTTTCAAGTTGGTCCAGTTCGGGGTCCAAAATTAAACTTTTTTTGATTTCATCAAAAATTGAATAATTGGGGTTCTTTGATATGCCAAATCTAACTGTGTTAGTAGATTCTTAATTTTTGGTCCCGTTTTCAAATTGGTCTTCATTAAGGTCCAAAGGGTCCAAAATTAAACTAAGGTTGATTTTAACAAAAATTAAATTCTTGGGCTTTTTTGATATGCTGAATCTAAATATGTACTTAGATTTTTGATTATGGGCCCAGTTTTCAAGTTGGTCCAAACAGGATTCAAAATTATTATATTAAGTATTGTGCAATAGCAAGAAATTTTCAATTGAACAGTATTCAGCAATAGCAAGAAATCTTCAATTGTACAGTATTGTGCAATAGCAAGAAATTTTCAATTGCACAGTATGGTTCAATAGCAAGAAATCTTCAATTGACAGTATTGCACAATAGCAAGAAATATCTTATTGCACAATATTGTGAAATAGCAATCAATTTTCAGTTATTTGGAGTTATCTTTCTTTGTCCAGAATAGATATTTGTGCAAAAGCAAGATATTTTCAATATTCTTTGAAAATTTGAGTTATGTTTCTTTGTCCAGAATAGTAGTTGAATCAACTTAAATCATTGTTTTATACAATATACAATGTATTTTCACTTTTACTACCAACTGATAAATTAAAACAATCTTTACCATTCAGTGATAAAAAGCACTTTTTTTACATTTTAATATTTTATGATGTATTTAAATGAGCAGTTATTGTTGCAAACTCCATTAGAAATTTGAATTGAGATCAGTTTTGGAATAAGGAAAAGGGGGATGTGAAAACAAAATTGGGGGGGGGGGACAATTTTTCTCATTTCATATTTCATAAATAAAAAGAAAATTTCTTCAAACATTTTTTTGAGAGGATTAATATTCAACAGCATAGCGAATTTTTTTTAAGTTCATTAGACCACATTCATTCTGTGTCACCAACCTATGCTGTGTCAACTATTTAATCACAATCCAAATTTAGAGCTGAATCCACCTTGAATGTTGTGTCCATACTTTCCCCAACCATTCAGGGTTCAACCTCTGCGGTCGTATAAAGCTGCGCCCTGCGGAGCATCTGGTTTTTTTTAATTCACCATGGTTGTCAAGTTGACCATGTTGAACTATGTGAGATTTGAGCTTCGTTTTAAACCATGGTCTCAAAGGTAGAAAACCATACAATGATATTTGTTGAAATTCAATAAAAAACTCATAATTTGAAAAGAACTTTTGATTACTGCAGTATTATAAATCTGAAAACAGGACCAGGAAATATTTGTTTCTGTGGTGTTTTGTAAAGCATTGTAACCCTTAGGACATTCTTAAGCTTGATTTAGTCTGAAAAAAATCCTGTATATTGCATGGCATGCTGCCGTGTCTAGTTATATTGATTTATATGTTTGTAGGTAATTGTCTATAGCTAAGAGGTATAAACATCTTACAATGTACGGTTTCCTATTTTTTTGTTAATTATTTAGAAAACTTTACGAGATATATATAAAGTTTTTATATCATTGAAGTCTTCCTGAGTCGAATTTGAAAGGTCATCTTCGTTTTTAGAATTAGTATTCCACTTTTTCAAATTTACCGTCTCAATTTTAAATTGTGAAGTTGAAAAATTAATTATGTAATAGTCTGAAGAGGATGTTTAGGAATAATTTTATGGTTTCATGTAACTAACATACTCTTCAGCCATGATTTGATCTTATGTGCATGTTACTTCCTTATTGTTAGAGCTGTTTCTCAATTAGATGACAATAATCTTACAGATGTCTTTTATAAAAAAAAATGTTTTTTTCAACTGTTAATGATATTTATTGTTCTAACTCAATTAAGAAATTGTTAAACTTAAAATTGTATCTAAGATTAAGTTTTTCAAACTTTATAGGACCCCTGAGTTTCAGTGCAACCAATTATTTTTAAATAGTTGTTAACCAATAAATGATAAACAAAAAGAAGTTCAGAGTTCAATCATAAGACAGATACCTATACAATACCAATATATAGCTTTATACAGCCAGTTAAAAAATCACATCAAACCCATGTTGACTTCAGAAAACAACCCCTGTCAAAATACAACCAATTGGTTGACCATGGTTACCATCACTGACCATTGATAATCATGGTCAAACCATGGTTGGGTATGCTTTAAACCCATGCTCAACTATGGTTTTCCACTTTTGTTACAGAAGAGCCCAAATGCATTACTTTTTTTTAATATCAGCAATAGATATATAAATAAGAATATATAAATGGTGATGATTTCCTCCAATGAGATAAATAATCAGCCAAAGTTCAAATGAAGTGGATATAGGTAAATCTGTTGCTGAAAAGTCTTGCCAATTTCTGTATTATGAAATTTTGAAAAGTCTGAGTGACTATATGAAACAGAATATCAGAATTTTTGTTGAATTTTGCTGAATAGGTTCTGTCAGGACCCTAGCTGAATGTATGCTGAACCAATTTTTAGGATCTGAAATAATGCTGAAGCACTATTTCCTCATTCTGAACAAATTCTGAAAACTTACTGGAATGTTCATGCAGATATTGCTGAAAAAGTACTGTTTTATTTTCTTTAAAGTTCAGAGTGGCTGAACAATTCAGACAGTACTGAACTGAAGCTTAAAATATTCTGAACTGTTCAATGATTAGCTTATCTTAAACATGGCTTAGATAATGTTGGAACATTCTGACTGCTACAATTTATTATGGCTTAATTAAGTAATTACAACATTCAATTTTGCAATTTAATCGATCAGAATTGACATGTTCTGCAGTTTTTGTCTAAAATTCTTATCAGCAAACTCATGGCATTTGAAATATATGCAGAGCTTATCAAAATCACCTATGCAGAAACCTTTATTTTGACGCTTGCTCGTTTGTTCTTTACATTTATAGATAGATATATTCTGAAAGGATTGATTTCTGTTTGTAACTGCATTAGCAAGTCAGGCAACTGGTGAGCAGGGATGAATATAAAGCCTGGATATAATGAAACTTTTGTTTGTACCAACGGGGGTTTTGTAGTCGTAATGTTTTATGCAACAGCAACCTGCAGATGCAGCCAAGCCTTGATGTTTTAGTCAGAAAAGACGAAATCTATACCATAAATCAAGAAGTCGTGAGGGTTCAAAAGAGAGGTCAAGATAATGATCTCATCAAATGAAATAAAATTGAGGATGATTAATTACAATTCTGAGTTAAAGTAATTATAATTAATGTTCAGTAATTTGTGTAAGTGTATTGTGTGGAACATTCTTGTTTATCAATGTAATGTGATTAAAAGACCATTATGAATTGATAAATTAATTATTTTTCTCTCATTTAGACATCCCAAAAGATATTTTAGGTGCTTTTTAATAGAATTGTCTTTCGACTTTTGTCTCTATTACCACAGGGCTCATAGATGATTTATGTAATGTAATAATTTAATAGACTTTATTTCAATCATATATGATCAAAATTAGGCTGCATAGTTCAATTGAGTGTCTGGAGATTATTTTCTTTCATATTGACCAGTTGCTGGACTCCTCATCATAAACCTGAACAGGTTCATTTGTACATATATGTCCCAAAGTTCATTTTAGTTCTCTATTTTTAGTTTGCCTCAACCAAATGTTATGAATCATACAAAATGCTTGTAACCACAAAAAAAAAAACCAGATTAGATTTGAATTTTGGTGAAGTGACTTTTACTGTTCTAAAGTTACGCTCCTTTACAAATGGAAAATTGTTAAATTATTCATTTCCGTCCTCTTACCTAAGTTTGCCTCACCCAAAAGTTTTGAAACTATATACACAATACTAATATTACCTCAAAACTAAGATCAAGTACAAGTTTAGGGTCACTTTTACCATTCTTCAGTTATGTCCCTTTATGACTTAATATGATAACATCATCTGTGTTCCATGGACACATTTTCCTTTTATTTGATTCAAGCATTGCTGGTGAGTCTTTTGTAAAAGGAAATTTGTGGGTCTCAGATGTACAAAATTGTAAGTCTCAGTATCTTTGATGGGTTTTAAAAAGATATTTAATTAATTACATGTCAAGAAGATTTTAGATCTGATATTTTCAAATTATAGTGAAGATATATCTTGTCTTTTTCATGAACAAATTGCATATTGAATATAACACAAAGTTTTCCCAATACAATAGTATTTTAAAACTTGCTATGAAAATTAACAGCCAGCCATCTACACTTATAAACAGATAAATAAAAGTTTGCTCTTTAAGTAACTGCTTCCTTTGATACAGAAATATATCGCTGTGTTTTAGCTGTTTGTAATAATAAATATGATTTAATTAAGTGCTTTTTCTAGTAAGATTTTTATTGTGCGATTTAATTTGTTTTTTTAATTCTTTTTCTGATTAAGATTACACAACAAATTGTCTGAGTAACGACAAAACTGATTTAACCCAGTTATATAGCCTATAGTGTTATCTCTGTAATTGTTCTGTCCATTATAAGATATTAAAGCCATGGTTGTTAACATTGTCTCTATCAGTGGTCTCTATGTTTTTGCCGATTGAAGACTATCTGTTGAATTCATAGCTTTACACTGAGCTTATTTCTTTTTTTTTATAATTGATGTATGATTTAAGATACCACAAGGCAAACAAGATAAGACTTTCATGCCTTCGAACCATACATTTAAATGTTACCCTGGATTTGCATGCAAGTTTTCAAGTGTTGTCAATTAACCATGTAGAGATGGTTATAGATTTCCTGTTGTGAACTTTCCATTTCTAATGAAGCAGCATTCCTGTAGGGTCTGCATTATGTAGTATATATTTCATAGTTGATGTGATTTTCAGAGCTTTAATTTTCTATCCTCATGATGTTGCTGATATTGCTGTTTGTATAAAAATGTTATTGACCAGGATTCTAAGATAAGTAAAGTCATATCATTTTGATAGTTTAAGAGACAAATAATCATGTTTTATTTGACAGTTAAGGAATATCTATGTCACAAAGGCTCATTCAGGAATAGTTTAAATTGCTCTCTTTTTATTTATTGACAAAGAAGATGATTTTTTTTTCTTGCCACGAGCACCAGTACACTCATTTACTTTGCCATTATTGAAGATAAATTGACTTACTCATCTATAGCACCTGGGATCATCCAAGGTTTTGTTAGGGATAATCTTTGCCGATGCTATTTTTGTGTGTGTGTCTACAGACATTTTTTTCCCTTTGGCCATGGTCACTGTCTCACAGATTCCATGATGTATGATTTTTCATTGTGACCCTTTGGTATCTTCTATGTTATTTAAAAAAAAGTTGAAACACAAATTACTTGAAGACCCAGAAAGACGCAGTACCTTACTGTGACCTTTTAGTATCTTCTAATAATGTTATTTAAAAAAAGTTTTAAAAATTGCTTTAGACACATATAGAACTCTTGTATAACTAATTAAGATATATATAATATCAAAATTTTATATACTTCATTGATAATGGTTTAAATTGAATTGGTCTAAGGTTATGCTAGAAATTGTTTTATCACATGAAAGATTTCTGCCGTTATCCTTGAAACAGTGCAATTTTTAATATAAATCCAATTATATGAAACATGGTTGTATGTCTCAAGACAATCTTTGTTCGTATAAAAAACTTCAGAAAAACATGACGAAATAAATGAATTAGTGTTTTAATTTGCTGTCTAATTAATATATCATTCATTTTAAAGATCGGTATAGACTATTCATTCATTGGTATGTAGGGGGAACAAATTCATTAAACGATTGATAAGCAAACGTCTCTCCATTTCTCATGTCAATTTTATAAGGAAACAGATCAAATGCTTATGGGATATACTTAAACTGGCAGTAGAATTCCTGCGGGAATTAGAAACATTCAGTAGGAAATTTCCTGGAAATTGTAACTGAATATTTTGTCAGTGACAGAAAACTGATCTTTTATGGGGTAAATTGTGTTTTAGTGGTATTTTTGAGTACCATAACTCTCTAGAGAGTTTCTTTGTGATCGTGACTTATTGGCCTTCTGTATAATTAAAGTCTATCGTTGTAAGATTCGTGTATAGAATATATTTATATTGTATGTTTCCTACATATCATTCTCAAGTTGCCTTTTATTTTGTAACTAAGATTTTATACATACACGGAAGCACATGGAAACTAAGCCTATTATGTAGTCTGCATATATAAACTTAAATTTCAAATGTTTAATTATTCCCTGTTTTTTCCCATGTTGTAAAATCTTGTTAATAGTTTGAAGAATTGAAATAATCAGGAAATGTTGATTTTTTATCTGTACAGCAAGTGCATTTAAAAGTGCATATTTAATTTAAGATGCAAATAAATTGCTTTTATGGCAACAAGGAAGTAATTTAAATCATGTTTACCTAATCACACATTGTCCCCTTTTTTTCCATAAAATATATTAACTGCCTGACTCATGCCATAACATGTACGCATGTTATGAAATGGAAGTAACTAGATTCATATTATATAAGTTCCAAGTGGAAGAAATATTCTGTAATATTTATTGGAACGAATATACCTTGACATTCACAGCTTTTTGCCTCCAAATGGCCTTAAAATGCGAATTTATCAATCAATAAAGTAAACAGAGGGTTCAACTTCACCAAATTTATTAAATACGATTGTTTGTTGGGAAAGGTTCAACATTTGGTCTGTTCCTTCATAGACAGCTGTAAGCTGTATTGAGTAGAGCCTTTTTTTCATGGCTAAAATGATGATGCCACTCGATCCTGTTTGCTGGTATTTTGAAATTTTACAACACACATTGTACAAGTTAAAAATTTGACAATGATCTCTTAGATAATAGGAAACAGATTGATCTAAGTTATGCTCCAGTATTGACATATTACCCCAAACAATATCATGCAGCGACATAGGGAAAAAGTAAGTATTATGTCTTGTTCTTTAATGTATATAGTAGGTTCATTTCTAATGATTTTAAGAAAAATTATGATATTTCCACTCTCAAGGGAATAAGGCAGAAGGAACTGTCCAGAAGTTTTGCCACTACTATTGCTTAATATAACTGGGTAAGGCCGTTACCTGAAAGAGAGATACAGTACTATTTAAAAAAAAATAATTTTTTAATAAATCATTTTAACATCTTTCTTAATTTGAAATATTAACTAGAGTACAATTAGTTTTTTTTTCAAGATGAAAGATGTGTAGATAGAAGTTCAATCAGATTTAATGAAGAAAGATGAAATCTATATTTGGAGACTAAGATTTTTATAATGTCATTTATCTTTTTATGTGAAGTTGGGCGTTAGTTTAATAATAGTTCATCAAAGTATTATACGATACAAGTGGTTGATTTCACAGCTTTATACGGTAAAATTGCGCTAATGCCTATTCATTACTGTTTCCTCCTTACAGTTCCTTTAAAACATTATTGAACAAATCGTCCACGTCTAGAGTTTCTAACACATTGCATTATTGAATAAATATGACAAACATCAATTCCGTCTCACAGCATCTATGACAGAATAAGAATATGCCAAGCAAGAAATTCATAGTCGTGTCAGTTTCATCACGGCACTGGCCCCCTGTGGGAAGTCATGACAAATACAAGTCGATAACAATAGTGTCGCTAGGTGTACAAGACAAATATGAATATGTTATGAGGTCGGGAATTATAAATCAAGATGTCGCTGCTGCTGCAGGCTTTAAGATACAAAAAACTTAGATTTCTATTAGAAAAATAATAAAGTTGAACCAACATGGAATCCACTGAGTTTATTGGTCTGAATATTTAGGAGTATAGTTTATGGTATACAAATAAAATGTTCTCGTCAACCTGGACTTCTAGTCATTGATATTTTGAGAAACAGTGTGAAGCATGGTTAAACAATGAATCTGACAAAAATAAGAAAATGCACTACTTATTAAAAACTTCTTGCGGTTAATCTTTGTGTATCAGTACAACAGGGTTACACAATCATATGAAGTTAAAAATAAATGATGAAAAGGTGTAGTTATAACATTTAAGGAAAAGGTACCAGGACTTTTGAAAAATCTATCTAAATGTTTTGAATTTTATCTGGTCACAATAGATTTCAAAGAAGGAAGCAGCTGAAGGGATAAAGAGTGGGATAAACATAGGCGGATCCAGGGGGCCCGGGCCCCCCTTTCGTGGGAAAAATTTGGTTGATTGGAGCATGACTGGAGCGGGTCCCCCTTAGGAAAAGTTCTGGATCCGCCACTGATAAAGAATGGGAAATACAATGGTGTATAATGTTCAGAAAAATAGTTATATGTCCCACTTAGGGGCATAATATATTTTTTGTCCATATTTTTCCCAAGGACAATTAAGGGTTCCTCCCTATAATATTATAACCTTTGCAATCAACCACATTTCAAATTGAAATATAAAACTTATAAAAGACACATGCACAATGAGATTAATTGATGATAACTTATACAATCTGGAATTTGTCAGAATCATAATTCATATTCATAAAAAAATTGAAGAGATAAATGAAATTATTCTTCAGCATATCATGTTTTAATTTGATAATCCAGTGCTGTAAGATCACACTATTATTAGATTCTAGTTCTTTCAAAACAAGGGGATTCCCATGATCTCTACCAAACTTAAATATTACCAAACCCATTCTGACTTTGTGATGAAAAAACAACAGTAAATTATTTGTTTATGAATATATTGATTGTTTATTAATTGGTATTAGAAATCCTTAATATTTTAACAGCAATGGTGATTATGATCTCATAAAAATTATATTTCCTTGACCAATTTAGACTTTTTGTTTCATAAATGCAGTTACCTTTTGTTTCATTGACACATTTACATCTCATCCTTTTATTAATAATTTGAAAACATAGTAAGGGATTATTCTGAAGGTGAAATTTTCATTAAAATTTAGATTTGAATCTACACAATATTTCATATAACACAAAATGTTTAAAAATGAATATAAAAAAAACTTGTGTTTCTCCAATCTTCTAATGCAGGAAAAGGAATGGCACATTGTTCATATCTGCTGGCTAGCTCAAGTTGTATTTCTTCTGACTGCCTTAAGAGCAATCAATTAAATCTGAAGGTTTTGTGCAAGGTGCTTGATTAACATGATTTTTTCTATGGTACAAGTTGTGTTATAATGATTGTTTGTCATTCAAAACAAGTCATTAATGGTTTTATAATTAATCTTTCAGCCCCGCCATTTCTGCCAGATTTTGTGTTTTGCACTATTCCATGGTTGTTTAAGTTACTGACTTTTGAGCAATTATGAAATTATGAAGTATGCATTTTTTGGAGGATTCTGTAAATTTTTATTGAGGTGATACATCTTTACTGTACTTTTAGGTTATCAGTATAATAAACTTGTCAACCATGCGGTTGTGTCAGTTGTCAGTTCTAAACCCCACATTTGGCAGGTTTGTTCATCTATGATCTTAATTGGCTATGATTGCCAATTTCCTGTCGAAAGACTTTCAGGTTCACAAGTTCTCTTTAGGCACTCTGGTTTCCTTCACCAAAGAAACTGACTGTCACAAGATACCCAAGGCCACAATTAAAAATATTTTGGTTTGCCCAAACCCTACTCAAGGTTGAGACAGTGGGTAGGTAGGTAGGCATTTTTTTTTTTTTTTTTTTTTTTTTTTTTTTTTTTTTTTTTTTTTAAGAAATTGAAGTTTGTTTTTTTTTTTTTAAGAAATTGAAGTATCAGATGTTTATTAATCTTCATGGCTATCTGATAAAAAAAAAAAACTTCTTCAAATCAGGACAAAAAGATTTGAGTAGGCAGCTTTTTTCTGGGTAGGTAAACAAACCTATTCTTTTTTATGGCCCAAGTTAGCTTAGTGTGCTGAAAGTGGCATTAAACACCATGTAACAATCAGTAATAAAAACAATTTATTTGTTTTGCTTTTATAGTGATTTGTTTATACATGGGGCTTTCTGATCCATTTTTGTACCAGTTTATATTTTAAGTTGTAAATAGTCCGGAGAAAAGTCATAGCAACTCAAGTATAAGATATGGTGGCGTTTCCTTTGAATATTTAGTAAATTAGATGAGATGTAGGCACACTTTAACATTCTTTTACAGTGATTGGCTTAAATGATGTCACAGATTTAAAAACAATTAAATCTTTTTTGCAAATTTATCATCCACCAGAGACCAAATTAATATGTAAAAGGTTACAGCAACCATATGTCTTTTTGACCTTCAAAAATTAACAAATCCCATAATCCATAGAAAACTATAAAAGGCCATGAAATGGCAAATGTAAAACAATTGAAAGGAGGAAACTAAAGTTTATTTGTTTATGTACGAAACAATAAAAGAAAAATAAATATGACAAACAGCAACAAACAACGGCAAAATGTATTTTCTGGACTTGAACTTGGACTGGACTAGGTGAGACTTAGACTGGACTAGCTGGGACTAGGATTAGGACAATTGACTGGAGTCTCACATATTCATTTAATAACCAGTCCAGTGAGTCCAAGAGTCCAGTCAAGATAATACACTTTGCCACAAACAACAACTACACTGAATAACAGGTTACTGTAACAATGGTTAATCCTCATCAGATGGTAGATTTTGACATCATGACTGATGTTTCCCATGTCAGCCCTGTGTATGGTTGATAAAGCTAGGTTTGCTGTAATTGGCAGATGAAGTAAATTAGCCATTAATTGTGGTAGCCTTTGACAACGTGTGAAAAACTTAGAGATTGCCCTCCCATATTGAATTTACAACCTTTCAAATCAAATACTGGTCTCCTGAGGATTACGCCCTAATGGATTTTGGAATATCAGTCAAGATAATTAAGTCCAAATAGGACATGTTACTATATGGCTTCTCCTTGCTGAACTGGCATATAAAAACTCCACTAATTCACAATATTTTATGCCTTTTTGTTGAGATTTAAGCAATCAATGTTTGTCTTTTTATAGTGTTCATCAGAAAGATTGGCGATTATTGGATGAATTTAATGAACATTGATACATGCGATGTTTCATCACATAAAACAAAGACTTCTGAAGCACCCATGCTTGTTCTATGCATCATTTCACCAAACATCATTTTCAAATTTATTAACGATAGAAATCTGTTGAGCGATGTTGTAGTTTTTGAAAATTTTATCGATTTTCAATTTTCTAAATTAACTTGTTCATGTATCGCATTATCAGTTTTAATCCCACCAGGGATATTTTGCATGTTTCTGCGTTATAATTGCAGTTTTATATTTAAGTCCAATGGGTTGTGTAAAGGGTAAACTGTATCTCTCCCGAGTGGTTTTAAATTCCTCGTCATTCCATATTAAGTAGATGTGGTATTAATTGTGGAATGACTACATAATATTTAACATGTAACAAAACCATAAATAAAACATATAGATTGGGGAAAATGCTGTCATATTTAAAGTTTCTGATTAAAATTCACTGTTGAATACCGGTATGTGAAACTTTTAAATGGAAATTCAAGAGCAGGTTATAATTGTTGCATGATGAATCAACTGGAAGCTGATATTGGAAACAGCTGATATTGAAATCTCCTTATTTTACATTGCATTTCTCATAGAATGTAAATAAATTCAATAAAATAATATAAAAGAATTAGGTTATTTAAAATAATATGTGAGTAGAAATTTCCTCTGCCCTCAACTTGGGAATTTTTTACTTTTTTCATGACTGGTACTTTTTTTTGCAAATAACCTTGATCATAAAATGGCACCATTGGATGAAGAAGACCCATATAAATTGGGATTCATTAGGTTAATGCACTAATTGATAGATTGCAGATGTTCCATTTTACCTTGTGGTTAAAAAAAATGCTTATTGATTTTGAGGTCATGGTCTCAGCAATTTGATAGACTGCAATTTTGGCACAAGAAAAGTCTCAGGACTCCTATAAAAAAAAATGTTTGCTTACAAATCTGTAAAATTGCAGCTTGGCTTGAATTATGCACCTTTGAAGCGCTTCTTTAATTTTTATAAAAAAAGTATTTTGAAAGATTAGAATGAAATGAAATGGAAAATTGCCTCAGTTAGCAAATTAATTAAAAAAGTAAGGTGCAGTTTGAATAATCCTTTGTGGTATTTAACACTACTACATTGTATTTTAGCCATGTAAGAGTCGTGACGAAATGTTATATGTTACTGAGTCAAGCTTCCTTGTTCTAATGTCAAATCTAATTTGGCAGAAAAAAATTCTGAGAAAAAAAAGTACTTGTAAAAGGAATGTCTATATATAATAATTATGTTTGTCAATTTCTCCACAATCAGTAATTGATGAAGCACTGTCATTTTACAGTTGAATAGCTGATAAGGGATTAAGTGAATTTTCTTAACAAGAAGATGTATTACAAATTCATGATGGAGAATGTATTAGATTAAACAGGATTTCTTGTACTCTCATTACGTGCAATATGCCGAAACTGAACTAAACTAACCAGCCTCATTGCTTTTCTATTACCGCATAGTTAAGGATATTAGGGATAACTAGTTGTTAAGAAGAAATTGCAAAATAGAAAGCCGACGAGAACAAAATTGCAGATACATCATGCACAAACGATGATCATATATTAAAATAATGTTTCCTTCAAAGCCAAAATTTGAATTATCAGGTCCAGTGATGAAATGCAATCTGAGTTTCAGAATTTCAATAAGAAAGTTATCTTTGAAGATTGGTTAACAAAGAATTTAATCAGACTTAAACTATTATTGATAAAAGATATTTTTTAAAGGGTTTTACAGTCTCTTATAAGTTATTCAATCAATTTGAATTTTTTACATGCTAATTAAGTATCCGACTCCTACTTGCATGTTGATTTATACAGTAGAAATATAACATAAATTGAATTTAAATTGATGATTATTACATTTTACATGTAGATTAATTCTCCTATGGTTAAATTGTTAGCATCATGTCAAACTTTCATGCAGATTTTTAAATTATTTTTATGAACTACATTTTATGGTAATTAATGTATGAGACAGCAGAATTACTACCATTGTAAAGTACGACCTATGCATTCATGAACAAGAATAAGTTTTAGACCCAAAAAAAAAGAAACAGCAAGTTTAATAGATCATGACAGTTGTCTGTCAGAGAGTGCACGACTCACCTTACAAGTACTCTCCTAATTTTACAAGTAAAGAGATGAGATTTGTCTTATGGAATAGGCTTTAACTCTAGATCTCTTACAATAAATCACTATATAATTTCGATGTGGGAGGTGTGATATATCTTGTTAATTTGTGTTCAGCTTTCAATACAAATTAAGAAATGTGTGGGTCTTTTATGTTTTGTTGTTGTTATTCAAGCCTTTTGTTCTATTCCTGATTCTGTGTTTGTTTTTGCTGAAACTGTGAATTCTTCACTGTTTTTTTTTCGTTCCATTCATCTTCCTTTACTCTTTGTCTGTGACTTTACCATAAAAAAAAAACATGATATTATTTATTTTTATTTTCAGGAATCAAAGCAGCAGAAACTTCAAAGTCATCTAATCAAGGCGGTACTGTGATATTGAATTGTGAATTGAAATTTCCAGACAATAAACCTGTTGATACCATTATTCAGTGGAAGAAAAGCAATCTTAAGACCCCTGTGTTTCTTAGATATAGTAACTATGACGCTAATATACATGAAGACTTTGTAGGTAGAATAGAACTGGTTCAGGGCGCTTCGTTAAAAATAACGAGAATACAGGCTAAGGACGAGGGGTGGTATGAGTGTACTATTGACTTTATAAATGGAATTGGTGATACCAAGAAGAATGGTACCTGGGTATATCTTAATGTTAATAGTAAGTATTGAAGTTTCAGATTCATAAGATATTATTTTAAGAAGTTGTAGGTCTTTAAAATGCCATTTTTATTGCCTTCCCACAAAGAAGTCCAGGCCATTTAGTGTTATCCTTATTTGTTGTTGTGTCATTCTGCACCAAACAGTTATATATATATATATATATAGACTTTTTTCTAAACGCCTTCACATATTGAGTTGATTTTAACATAGATGTAATGTATTACATCTATGATTTTAATTATGTGAGTCTACTATGATGAGTAACAGATCAAGTTTATGTTTGGTTCACTCTTTTTTTTTGTCAAAATCACTGGCTTTTGACTTTGAAAATTTCTGAAAATAACAGTTATACTTATCATTCTTTATAATACATTTATTTTTTATATGAAAGAAGTTTTATGTGCTTGGCTCTGTAGCTTTTGTCACTGAGTTCTATCCCTAGACAGGTGATTTAGTAACATTACCAAATTGGCTAGACATTAACAATATAACTTAATATCATTATAAGACATAAAAATACTTCCTAATTTTAGATGTAGTGTTCACTATTAGAAAATCAGCGTGATTAGGCAGGCATACACCTTGTTAAAGACTGTCTGCTGACCTCTTGATTTCTTTTCGTTCATTGATGTCAAGGTTGCTGTCTCATCAGCTTTTCTATTTTTATTCCAATAATGTTGTAACATCGTACATATATCCAGCCAAAAGTCAAAGTATAAAAAAAATAAGAAGCAAGAACATGTGATACCATCAGTCCAGATGTTTGATATTCAATGGTTGTATGTGGTTGTTGTCTATCATCTTGAATGTTTGATTTGTCATAAATCAGATTAAATTAAGAGACCAAAGTGAACAAACCAGTCAAAAGCCACCAATGGGTCTTCAACACAGGGACCTGCACCTGTATTTCTTTTTATAACCTATATATAGATGCTTACATTGAGATCATTTGTTCTGAGTGGTGAGAAGTGAATAGATGTCTCATTAGCAAGCATATCACATAGATCTCTGTATTTTATAATGAATAATTTACTGATTTGAACTTTTTACACTTCAGATTGTAACAGCTATTAGTATTCTAAGGTTTTAGTTGTTATTTATAGAATTAGATTTTGTACTGTTGGAGCATTTAATACTGAAATGAAATCAAGTCTAATTGTCTTAAAGAAGTTGTAGAATTGTTGTGTGTGACATATTCCTAAACAATATAATCAGTGCAGTGGCTTTATTCATTGTTTTGTTTTTTCTAAAGCATGACATTATTAATGTTCAGCTATGGGATTGGAAGACTGCAGGGGAAATTTGATAAGGAAAAATCTAGCTCCCTTTCCTATCATGCTCTCTGAACTTTCAGGTCTCAGTCAGGTAGATGTTAAGGTCATTGTAATAAGTAGAATAGTTTCTATTCAGTATTTCTATATTAACGAAAGTGGTGTGATCAAAATTTGCAAATGTATAGTTTTACATTTGAGTTTCATAAAATTGATAAATAGATAATATACTATTTTAAAAACCCTGATTACCACAATTTTTATATGTGTACCAAATATTTATACCCTTTGTTTACAAAGTTTAGAGGAGGGGATACTATTATAGGAATACCCTGCACATCCATCTGAGTGTCCATGTGCCTTGTAAAGGCAACTGCTAAATTTAGTTGACAGTTATTTGAGAAATTTAAAAAAATGTTTGGTATATATTTATAAATGAATATACTCCCAGTCCCACATGTTAAAGGGGAGATGATTCAAATAACTTGCTTCAATATTACAAATTGTTGGAAGTCTTTCCTTAGCTGTTACTCCTCCCATTTACAGTGGGACAAATATGAGTGACACTTTTTACTCCTCCCATTTACAGTGGGACAACTATGAGTGACACTTTATACAGTTTCAGAACCTAGGAATGTTCATTAAGAATAAAATCTTGTTTTATCAAAGGGAGATAATAGAATATGTGGGCTGTCAGCCTTTGGTATCCTTTTGTTAGTTCTTAAGCATAGAACTTGTTTTTCTTTGCCTATGATATGTTTTATAGGGTAAGAAACTTGTCTTTGTAGCAGACTGAAGAGCTGGGCAAAGGTTTCACACTAAGAGTTAAACTTTAATAAAAATTCTGTGTGTTTCACATTATATTCAATTATTCTGCTCCATTGTAAAACAAAACATTCACTACTGGAGTACCTGCCTAATCAGATAATTGAAAATATTCTAATTCCTCATTCTATCCATATGAGATTCTGACATAAAGTTGTAAAATCAGAATATCTCTGAAGTTTAGCATAATAATATGAATAATTAAATAATATGAGAGGTTGACCGATTTGATTATCTTTAAACATTTTCCTTTTAAAGTTTTTGCAACTTAACAGTAAAAGTCCAAGATTATCTTTTAAATTATGAAATATAATCTCTCAGAACGACATATAAAATGAAATATGTCATACATTTACATGTAGAGTACCTTTTGACCATGTTTTAGAACCGAAAATTAATTACTAAAGCCCATTAAATTTTGTGGAGAGTAAAAAGACCTGACGTTTTACGAGGATCTGCAGTGAAAGCATCAACGATTGACATGAGATATGATGGAAATTTGAATATCAGCGAATAAATTGCAGTCAAGAATCACTGATTTAGAAAATTAATAAAACATCAATTTGTAGAACGAAAAATAATATCCTCTCTGTTAGAAACCATACAATTGTATAAAGACTATATAGATTTGAGTCAGACAGTTGTTTTATGGTCATAAATTGAGGTTTGTTGCAGACTTTTTCAGACATATCTGTTTTGTTCCGGCAGTTGCATGTAAATGACATAGATTTAATAATGGCAAATATTCAGGTTAACAGTACATTTACTTAGTTGATTCACTCAGCTTATGGTTATTCTAACTCATAATGGTGGAAAATGCTTTTACAAATCACTTAAATTCAATTTTTTTTAAAATTGCAAGATACTATGTATTTCAAAAGGCAGTTATGTGCTATAGGTCTAATTCAATGAAATGATCACCTTCTAAATGTCATGTAATATAGCCAGAGATTATTATAATCTTACAGAACAAGTAGTTTTCAACTTAGGGTAATGTTTGCATTGAAACTGTCCTCCTTGAGAACAGAATTCTTTATGGACATTTTGTTTAGTTTCTTTTTGTTACCTTTTCTGACATCGAACTCATACTTCTTTTAAACTGAGTTTTACTGTGCATATTGCTGTGTGGTTTTTTGTTTCTATATTAGATAGAGGTATAGAGGGAGAGTCGAGATCTCACAAAACATATTTAACTCCGCTGCATTTTTGTGCCTGTCACAAGTCAGGAGTGGCTGGCCTTTGATAAAGTCTTGAATAATTTTTTAATTTTAGTTCGTAAATATGTTTCTGAATTAAGTATGACATCCATTATCACTGAACTAGTACACATTTTTGTTTAGGGGCCAGCTGAAGCATGACACGGGTGCAGGACATTCTGGCTGTGTTGAAGACCCATTGGTGGCCTCTGGCTGTGTTCTACTCTTTGGTCGTGTTGTCTCTTTGACACATTCCCCATTTCCATTCTCAGTTTATTTAAGGACAAATATATGTGGATATTTCAAATTGACCTTGTGGCTAAATAACATGTATATAACTTTTAAAGCCAAGGCAGTAGTAACTCAAAAATATTTTGATGGGATTACAGCATCTGCTTTGCCAGGCATGGTAAAATATATAAATATATACACCATATCATATTTATGGGAATGGCTGAGTTTTGTCAAGGAGAGATTTCATCTTTTCATCTGTCTGAATACCTGTAAGCATCACTCTAGTGCTTCTATATCACAAAGACTAATGTGAATACAGCATGTTTGCCAGACACAGTTAAATATATAGAACAGAACACCATATCAAATTTATGGGAATTGTTGTGATTTTGTAAAGGGGAGATTACTCCTTTTAGTCTGTCTGAATACCCTAGATACTAGTTCCTCTCTGTAATTTTTTACTTAAGTATTTTATGGTTTAATATGTAACCAGGAAATTATACTGTCTTTGATGGATGCAGGTCTTCATGTCTTCCAATAATGGATATTTACAACCATTATATAGTGCAGACAGTCGTTGAAGGACTGGCTTGTAATGTTTACATGAAAGCTTGTCTTCACAGCAGATGATATATAGTCTAAAGACAAGGTGTCTATCACTAATTTGCATATAAAAGCCATTACACCACGACTCATTTGGTCATGCGAATATGCCGAATAATATTCCGAGAGAACACAATAAAAAAATTTGGCACTGGTATGTCTGATCGACAATACAACTCTATGGAAATTTCTTCAATCTTTGAAGATGGACAGCGTTTAATCAGCTAAGAAATCATTTGTAATTGTGTCTGCAATGAAAGAGGTTGCTATTGCTAAGCTAAGCACCCATTTGCAAAATTGAAAATTAACAATAGCTTGTGGTTCGATGTCAAACATTTTTCTGCCTGATAAGTCTTGGCGCTAATATTGTATAATTTATCGCTTTACTCAGATTTATCCAAACTCCATACATAATAACAGGCATTCAGATAAAGGAAAGGATCAATTATTTGTAAGAAAATTGATTTTTCAACAAGGGAGTGATTTATCGATAGCAAAATAGGAATAAATCTGATATCCGTGTCTTACAATCGTTTCCTAAACGGATTTTTACTCAGCGAGAAAGGAATCTTCAGGAAGACTAACCCAAAATTAATTGTAATCCCCACTTTTTTAGCTTATATCCAATTAACTTGTAATCACATAATTTTAAAACCAGGTTATTTTATTGATATTTTATTTCTTTTTTGTGTATTTGAACTAAACTAATAATAATTTAATATAACAACTACATATAAAATTTTAGGGCTTTTAAGAATATTCTTTCAATTTAATGAAAAATAGATCCCATTTATAACTTTTTCAATGTCTGTTAAGTTTAATGTTAGAATTAAAGTATCATTAAGTTGTACCATATTGTGTTAAGCCTTGTATTATGGCTAGCCAAACCACCTGCTAATTTAGCAATGTTACAAATACTGGTAAAATGACAACATTAAGTGACAGAAATATGGCAGTACAAAAAATTATGATTGAAAACACCAGAAGCCATTTGGTTTACATTTTACTAAATCATCAGTAGAGTTAAACCCAGAATTGATTTCGAAGTTGCAGACCTCTTTCTATAGTCATTTTTGTGAACTCTGATAGTTCTATGCAGGACTCCATTATTTATACTTAATGAGGTTGTGGTAAGAGAAATGGCTAAATTAAGTCTGTAGCCAATGACCTAATTTTCATAGTTCAATGAGACTTAGTAATCCATTTGCAATTCAGGAAGTTGACCATATACTGATATTATCTGTTAATTAAATTGACCTCATTCCATTATCTCAGTTGTCATTGATTACAAGTTATTTTACATAAGTATGTTTTATATCTTCTAAGTTTAGCTTTGTCCTTTGATTTTTACAAGGAGATTACATGGCCTGTGTCTGTTACTGTTGACAGCACTGTCAGTTATGGTTCATTGTCTTTGAAAGTTTTGCAGTTTATATTTAGAGTTCAACATTTTCTTTATATTGCCAAAACTAAATTACATGTAAATACAATCAAGACATATCTCTGTGTCAACAATATATACATACTCATTAGAAAAGTATCTTATGGAATTTTAGACTAAATGTTTCAACTCTCCCTTGACATCATTTATTAGTATGGTGTTGAGAAACGATAACAGTCTGCGAGAAGGGGACGATAAATGGCTGACTGGTGTTAACAAGAGCCATATCTCTTGCATGTTAAAGACACCCTTGTAGATTTAAAACAAGAGCAGACTAATGCTGCTACAAGGCAGGGCTCGCACCCGCAAAGTGGAAAGGGATTAATACGATATAAGATATAATGATAAAAATAAATTTTCTGATGCAGTTTAAGAGAGCATAGATGTATCAGCCATTAAAAGGTTATTATAACTTTCTAATTTAACCTTGCCCTTTACATAGTACAACTTTCTTGTTTGTACTTCATTGTTAACGATCTATGTAATTATATCCTGGTAAACCATTACACTATGTGTTTTAATAACAAGATAACTTCGTTTGTAGACATTTTCTGGTCCACAAAACCTTTTTAGGTAATGAATCTGGTATATATTAGAGTTAAATAATCTCACGTCTCGGCTAATTCATCAACTGTTTTGGAGAAAATGACGAAATTGATTGGAATCACAGCAAGACCATTGATTTGGTAATGTTCTGCCATTTAATTAAACCATGGTGGCTATAAAAGCTTCATCATGATGGCTTTTTGTCTTGCAATGGTCATCACTTTACCATAAAATCCTTCTTCTCTGTCAAACGCTTAAAAGTTCTGGATGGATTTTCTGTTTAAAGTAGTTAATTTCCTAGACAAATCTGGACATTTTCTTGGTTTAAAGTCATATAATTGATCCTTTTTAAAACATAAAATCAGTTCTATTGGAGTCAAAATTGTTGTGTTTTAATATACAGAACATAAATCGTCTTTGCAGCATAGATAAAATGACGTCAGTAATGGCCGTACATTAATATGTATTCATTAATGTATTTGGGTACAGAGTATTCATGTTGCAATCTTAAATAAATCTCATTTTCTGTCCTTTCTTCTACTGGTTGCCAAAGAGGTTTTTTTCAAGGGTTTACATTAATTACAAAATAATTACTCAATTTGAATTTTCTGGAAGAGAAAATTGCCCTTGATTTTTTTTCAATTTTCTTAAATGTAATTGATTTCTTGTGTTTTATGGTTACAATTAGTGAAATTTATCACCATTTTAAATGTTCCAACATTTCCTCAATTAATCCATATTAAATGACTGATATATAGTACAACTGTTTACATAAGAACATTTAACCAATTATACTTAATTACATGCAGCTAAGAGACATCTAAACACAGGCTGCCCTGAATGAGCTGGGAGTAGTTATCTGTAATAACTGTAGAATTTAAACTGTGAATTACAGGAAGTTTTTAATTTAAATTTTCTCACACACACTATACACTATTCCATACAATATACACCATACACTTTACACCATACACTATTCCATACAATATACGCCATACACTTTACACTATACACTATACCATACAATATACACCATGCACTTTACACTATACACCATACCATACAATATACACCATACACTATACACTATACACTATTCCATACAATATACACCATACACTTTACACTATACACTTTTCCATTCAATATACACCATACACTTTACACCATACACTATACACTATTCCATTCAATATACACCATACACTATACACTATTCCATACAATATACACCATACACTTTACACTATACACTATTCCATTCAATATACACCATACACTTTACACCATACACTATACATTATTCCATTCAATATACACCATACACTTTACGCCATACATTATACACTATTCCATACAATATACACCATACACTTAACACTTTACACTATATACTATACACTATTCCATACAATATACACCATACACTTAACACTTTACACCATACAATATACACCATACACTTTACACCATACAATATACACCAAACACTATACACTATTCCATACAATATAAACCATTCACTATATACTATTCCTACAATATACACCATACACTTTACACCATACACAATACACTATTCCATACAATATGCACCATACACTTTACACTAAACACTATTCCATACAATATACACCATACACTTTACACCATACACTATACACTATTCCATACAATATACACCATACACTTTACACCATACACTATACACTATTCCATACAATATACACCATACACTATACACTATACCATACAATATACACCATACAATATACACCATACACTTTACACCATACACTCTACACTGTTTGTCATACACCTTACACAATTCACTATTCACTATACACTATACACTTCACTGTTCACTAAACACCATACACCATACATAATACACTATACACCATACATCAAACACTATTAACCACACATTATACATCGTTTATACACTATACATCATATATTATACACTATACACCATACACAATACATTATTCACCATACACCATACCCTTTCATATTATGGCCATTTATGAAAATTTTGTCTCAGTCACTACTTAATCAAGCTACGGATGAAAGCTTTGTGAAAGTTTGACATATAACATGGTTCTAGGGTGGATAAAGGATTTATTTTTGGGATGATTTTACAATAAAAGTGAAAAACATGATATTAAAAAAAAAAAAATTGGCAGTGAAAGCAGACATACTCCCACTTACCCCTAAATCTGCAACTGTTTCTAAATTGGAAAATTTCTCATGAAATTCTGTGCACATTTATGCTTAAATTTCCCTTCACAGGTTTTTCTAAAAAAAAATGTTTAATTGATTGCAGAAGTGTCTTATTGTTTAAGGCAGATGATGTTTTTATGAGTAATAGACTCTCCATACATGATCAGTCATCAGGAGAATTCTCACAGAACATTACCTTTAATTAATAATTCTATCTTTTGTATAAATATTAATTAATGAGTAAAAATTGATATTGACTTTATGATTTTAGTGTCTGTGACAATACAAATTTATCTTTTTGTTTACATTAAAGCGTTATTTTACATTTAATATGTATTGACATATGCATAAGAAATTAATCGCTTCAATTCAATCGCAAATTCATTTGCATTTATCGCAGCCTCATTTTAAATGGTAATCTGATGTGTTTAATTGACACAGTAATGATTCTAAAGCCATTTGTATTCCGGTTCGTTGCCGTCCTTCAGAATTTAAACTTGACATTCTAATGAAGCTATTGCAATTTTACTTTTAAAGAATCAATATTAGAGGTTCTTTATCAATTTATATTGTTTGGTTTTCCTTGCAATTTCGGATAACTAATTCGTTTTCGGCTTTTCAATGTCCATATTTATTACTTCCCATTCCAAATTTTTGGATGCTTTTTCCCATCAATACCCTTGATAAATTAAATTTTATTGGAAACCGAAAAGTGATCAATTAGTTGAAATCTTTCATTCTGGTAGATGTTTGAGTTGTGTGTCTTGTGCATCCATGTGTATATTCAGGAATAAAAGATTAATTTTTATTTAATGTGTTAGTCTAGATTCTCAGGGACAAAAGATATTTCATTTTCCAATAACTCTATTCCCATATGTAATCGTTTGTTGTTTTTGTTTATTCAGATGCTATATATAGAAAATTGAGTTTAGGTTAGTAGACAGAAGAATATCAATTCATAAGTACTAATTTGGGAAAAGATATTTGAGAATAATTTATTGAGCTTATTTGATATTGAATAATCTGATGATTGTCAGAGAAATATATTTGGGTTATCTCCCTTTTGTCATATTGAACAGTTCTGGTCTTTTTTGGCTTGGAATACAACAAATATAGGAGTTGGAAAATTAAAGAGAATTAAGAAATAGAAAGGAAAAAAATATCATAGAAAGATCATGTTCATAGTCTCATAGTGTTCTCTAAATAGTACATACAGTACATGATCTGGTTTGGGGGATTTACATATTGTTCGTTTGTTTTTTCATTTTTTTCTTATCAGTCCATTTTTCTCTATTCACTAATTTTGTGTACCACACATTATTTTTTATTCTCTATATTCAATGCCCCACTATCTTCCAAGTCATTTTACTGGAGGGATTAGGATAGAATGTGTTAATATTTCTACATGATTTTAGTTATACTATATAAAATGGTTTTGCACATCCTACTGGGTAGTAAAGAATAATATCATCTATAAATCTACCTTAATTGGTTGTAAGAAAATGACAGGTATCTGTGCTTATATATAAATCTAAAAAAATATGGTGTTATAATGATTTTAAATGAGACATAATACCTTCCAACAGCTAGGAGACCAAATGCTGAAGAAGTTAGCATTTATAACTCACTATGCTATTTTATTAATAAATACCAATATGAATAATAGTTCATATTCTATCCTTAGCAAAGATATAGAGGGTATTAATAGAAAACAGAATTTTAACAGAATTAACTTTAAATATAAAATTTCTTTAATATCTTTGATTCAAGAAATTTTCTAGATCCAAACACTTTCAGGTTGTTTAAACTCAGAATAATTATATATGGTTTCTGTGAACTAAAAAGGATCTAGAACCCTTTCCCATACCATCACCCCAAAGAAACTTTACAGACTGATATAACATTCAGTCTCTTAAGTTTTTTTATTCTGATACATTATAACTACAATAATATCATCAACTGACATGGCCACGCTTTAACCCCTTGAAGGTGTTTTGTTGTGTTACCTAACTCAGAACATTATTTTTCATTATTGGTGGTTGCCAGTAATGAAAGACAATCGTAATAGCTATAATTTTATTTTCTTCATGTATTATTAAAGAATAATATAAATCCTTGTGGTTTATTTATGTCCAATTTAACTCTCATAAATATTGTAATATTATCCAATAACTCATTTGATGGTCGTTTTTGAACATTTAGAGATATTTATTACTATACCATTTTCTTTTGAGCTCTCATGATTTTGTTAGGGTAGTTTATGAGGTTAATATCTTACATCTTTAATTATTTTATCATCAGTGAATGACTTTCATCTACTTTTCATTGATTTAGTTGGAGTTTATTTTTGTTATTTTTCTAGAATTGTTTAATTATTGATTTATTTTCACATACTTGTGAAGGACTTAAAAAAATTATTTAAATCTTCTTTTTTTTTTGTGATGAGTTTATTCAATTTTTACATTTTAAATTCAAAATTATAAGGTTTTTTTAAAAAGTTTTTAAGTTTATTAAATTATACAATTTTAAATTACAAATTATAAGTTCTTTTTTAAAAGTTTTAAAGCTTATTAAATTCTCAATTTTACATTGAAAATTTCCATTTTTATCCAAGCTTTAAATGCTTTTGTCAATTTTCGTTGAACTAAATTATTATTCTTATTGCAAAATATCTATTTTCAAACTTTATGACATATCTTTAATAATCTGTGGTCATTTGATTTATTTCACTCAAACATTTTGACAGTTTGTGTTTTTAAAAGGAATCACTAATTTAATAATGTCATTTTATCTATAGAAATTTTCTATAGATATAAAGATAAGACAGGTGTAGAATGTGTTTTATTCATGTAGGGGGTCCCAGGTGAAATCCTTACCTGGAACATCAAAAGATTAGGGGCACAGGTAACAAGTGTATTTATAGGAAATCTTGTCAGACCAGATAATAGCCACTTAAACAATAAATGTTTATTTTTATAATTAAAGTCTGTTGTATACTTTATCTTTATTACACATTTTTAATCATTTATGACATATTGTTTATTCAAAATTTTTACAACTTTTTAATGGCATCCCTTCAAGCTTAAATAGAATGTTCCAAAATTTGAATGAATGGCTGGTTGCACATAGTAAATCTAGTGACCTAGAAATTTTTGATAGGGGTTGATAGTGTGACCTAAATGGATGGGTTATGGAGAGGAGATGTGGTTATTTGTTGTGGTTTTGGATAGGAATTTCCTCTTGTTTACAGGCCAGTGCTCAAGGTAAACAAATATTTAATGAATACACATCCCTAAACTACTGAGACACTACACAAACATGGTGTGTGTTTATCACATTAAAACATTCCTCAAGTATTTACTGCCAGTTGAAAAATTTGTTTCTTATTGGAATGCACTAGAATTGTATTTATTTAATTTATAACTTATTTTGGAATAATTGAGCAGTGTTATAAACACAGTGAACAGACTGCTTTGTAGATATTATCTTAGCTTGATTCCATTAACATTGAGATTGACTTGTTAGGGATATGTTAATAGGTTAAAACACTAAAAAGTGATGATATTTTTCTGACCTCAACTTTATTGAAATCCTGATTTAAATGTTTGACGATCATTGTTCGCTCTCTACAAAGAAGTCGGTGATTTTATAGTGATTAAAATACCAAGCTCTGCTTTTTAATTGACACCAGATAAATCCCTTTCTAAACATTTAAAGATTAAAATACCTGTTTAAATTTAGGTTTAATTTTGGATTTTTGATTCACCATACAAGTAGAAAAATAGTCAGATTTATGTTTGAAATATCAGTTTATTGATAAAACCTTTTGTGTAAACAAAAGTATAAAGTTATTATAAGTATCTATAAACACAAACAGAAGTCCAGTTTCTGAATGTCATGAATGTTAGATTATTGGTCAGATAACCAAACAGTCCATTAGCTTAATGTCAAGATACCCTTTAAGTAAATTATCAGTCATTACTTTGTCTATTGTGTAATTCTTTACATTCTCACATAACCATTCTGCACTATTGCTACAGTAAAAAATGTACTAGCACTAACAATAAAGGTCAAGTAGGCCTAGAAACACCAGAAACACTGTGATTAAAAAGGGGGAATAATCCCGGAAGGAACACAAAATTCTGCGAATGAAATTGTTTGGAAATTAATGGTTCATATCCATGACCTTTACAAAGCGATGTTGTGTGATTTGATAACCATATTTTCTTAGCACAAAGTTTCCCCTGTTTGGCCTCCTTGATTTTAAACATTCTAGGCAAACCATGAACAGACTATGTAAAAATGTATATAAAATCAATGTTCAATGGCAAATAATATGTTCATAATGAGTGCGCTGAATGACAGACAGACTTTTGCTTATGCTAAAAGTATTTAATTTAGAAATAACATTAAACATATTAAATGCACTGGATTATATATATAGATCTCAATGAGCAGCAACCAGCTTAATCTGGAAAACTTAAATGTAAAAATGTTACTTTTGGGAATATCACTTTTCTAACTCAGCTTATTTTCTTTCTGGGCACAATTGTCAGGTCTCATGACTCAGCTTATTTTCTTTCTGGGCACATGTCAGGTCTCGGAGACTCACCTTCTATTTTTGGTTGAGTTTGTTTCTTAAGCTTATGTAATGTTTTGTTTATCTTTCTTAAAGCAATAATGGCATTGTTGGTTTCTCATTGCCTAATGTCCCTTTTGTTTCCTAATTAATTCTGCTTTTTCCACAGTTCTACGTTAATATACATGTAAAACATAAAAGTTTGTGCTCACAAAATGTTTGATTTGGGTTAAAATTGTTAAAAATCGTAATAATGCATAAAACAATTTCTTCTTCCAGCACCACCAAAAATCACAGATAGTACACCAAGTAAATACAAACAGCAGCAAGGAAAAACCATAACATTATACTGTAAAGTTTCTGGTACCCCAGAACCAACTGGTTTCTGGACGAAGGACAATAGAGAAGTACGATCGTCATCTCGTGTCACCATCTCATCAGATAATACAGAAGTAGAGATCAGAGATCTACAGAGATCTGATGGAGGAACATATACTTGTAAATTCTCAAACACAATCGGTAGCATATCACAAAGGATAGATTTGATAGTAGAAGGTTAGTTAGTATATTGTACACATGATAGGGAAGGATTTTTTTATGATGTATGTTTGAATCAGCCACTTATCAGTCAATTCAATTATCAATACATTTGTACTTAAGAAAAGAAAAAAAAATTACAAAATTCAACAATAAGAATTCAAAATAGGTTAGGAAGTTGCTAATGGGAGCAGTACATGTATATGGTTTCTCTTTATCATGTTTATGCTAAAAGGAAATATTCTACTTTTTCTCTAAATTCAAACGATTTTCTGATTAAGAAAAAAACAAAAACAACCACAAGTCCACTTTAAAACTAGTTTGAGGTCACCAGACAGTCATACCTATGGAATTGAATACAATGACTCGAGATTTATGTTTAAATAATTTCCGATAAGTATATCAATTTAATGAAAATTATTATTTTAATTTCACAAAAAAGACAGAAAAATCTATTTTCACATTAGTTTATAATTCTAGACTATACTTTTTATGACCTGTTTTACTATGTCAATATTGTATCACCGTCGTTTATGGGAAATTTCATAGATTTAAGTACCAAGTTTATTATTTGAGTAAACAAATTTAGAAAATAACCATCCAAATTACCTTGTGTTCTA
This sequence comes from Mytilus galloprovincialis, assembly GCF_965363235.1. Taxonomy (NCBI): domain Eukaryota; kingdom Metazoa; phylum Mollusca; class Bivalvia; order Mytilida; family Mytilidae; genus Mytilus; species Mytilus galloprovincialis. The sequence goes on from NC_134843.1 coordinate 71,783,210, forward strand.
TGATGTAATCAATTGCAAATTTGTTACAGAACGAATTTATTGCTGTATAATAGCTAGGTAACAATAAAAAAAACAAATATGCTATTGATTATTCTATTTTATTGACTGTTTACTGACCGTTTTCCCGCTTTTTCTGGAGTTTCAGTTACAGAAGTTTTGAAGCAGACTTCATCATGTTCATAATATCCAATCTAAAAGGGAAATGACCATGCAGGCTGTTTATAAAAATGGCAAAATCCAAAAGTTCATAGATTAAAATAAAAAACAATTGAAATATTTGATTCCAGTTTATACATTTTAGAACATAGGAAATCTGTCTTACATAACTTCAATGCAGTTGTCTGCACAAGATCTGTAAAAGATTTGTCTACGAAATTCATTACTTTTTAATGTGAAATGAATTTTTGCATCTTTTATATGCACGCTATATACATTGTATATGAAGAAAATAGTAGATTCAATATTCGAAAGACCCTGAGGTACATGTAATACAATTGGTAATTAACTCTAAATAAAATGGACTTAATCAAAAGTATCATCATAATTATTGAAGCAATTTTAATAATCATCCTTATTTTTCAGGTGCAGCATACATTTTAAGCCCACCGTCCAATACAACTGCCGTAGAAGGACAAAGAGTGACGTTACATTGTGGAGCCGATGCCTTTCCCAACAACATCACATATCGCTGGTACTTCAATGATCGTAATGTCAACACATACCTTGGCTATGGCCAGAGAATTTATATTCAACCAGACGGTACTCTTGTTTTGTCTTCCGTCAACAAAGACGATATGGGATGGTACATTTGTAGACCAAGTAATGGAGTCGGTCAAGACCCAGAGGCCTCCGCCTTTTTAAATGTTACATGTAAGATATTGAGTAGATCAAACTATCATATTTATGCATGTGATACATATCAGTGAATATTCAATACTGTGATCTCAAAGTTTGATGGTTTATAACCAGAGGTTTTGAAATTGAGTGTAATTGCAGAAAATGTAACAGTTATTGTCAAGAGTTACACAAAACTAAATAAGGAATAATTTAAGTCAGAAAAATATTTTTTGTTCAGTGAAAGGGTATGTTTGCCCTCTAAGCCCCCTTTCCTCCCATTGAATCCATCCCTGTTTACTTGAAGATTTTTTAAGGGGTTTCAGACTTTTGAATAAAGGAAGTATACCATGTATATGGCTGTTCAAAAGTCATAAATTGATTTAGAAAAAAACAAATCTGGGTTTCAAACTAAAAGGGAGGGGAACACATTAACTTTTTTAGCATCAGAAATTAAATGAAAGATTTTTTCTATTTGTATTGAAAAATTCCCATGTTGAATCACAAAATTGAAGAAAGTTGTTTCCAGTAAAGTTGTAATACATAATGCAGTGTGTTCCAGCCTTTTGGTTGTCTGGATGTAATTTATTCATTAAGTTTGCAATTTTCACTGATAACGTTGATGGTTTTCCTAACTTAAATGCATTTGAACATGCACCATTACAATTAAACAGTCCACATCATCCCACAATTCCTTTGTGCATATAAAACACTAACTTAGTTATGTAATATCTCTTTAACTGTCACGTGCCTCTCTTTGATATTGAGTGCAGTTTCATGTAGTCAGCACATTTATGGAAAACAATGCTGTCTCAGATAGATTGGGTTTTCTACTTGTGTTTAAAATACAAGCAATCATATTTTGGAAATAGATGTATTTTGTCGGAAGACAGAATTTAATACTGTGTTTTATAACTTTTATATTATAAAAATGATTTGGAGAGTTATTTTCATACATTGCATGAAAGTCGTATTTAAGTCACACTTATTATCATAAAATAAAAAAAACACAGGAAAAACAGTCTCTCTGACTCCGTCACTAACTATAATATACATTGAAAAAATACCATTATGATATTGTATAAGTAAAAAGATAAGACTAAAAGGAGGTTTGGGTATACATATACAAAATGAGACAGCAATCCAACACATTTTAAATTAGACATTTTACAAAAAATTATTCCATATAGAAAAGCCACTTTTCTATCACTTTTATAGAAAACATTGCGTTTTATTCTGGTATTTTCCTAGAATTTATCCACTTAAAAAAAAAAGGGAGCTTAATTTTAGTAACCTCTACCACATGAAATAATTGTACATAGAGGAATTACTTTTTTTTGTCTGTCCAACTTTCCCTGTGAAATTCTTCATTATAGAAATGCAATTAATACCATGCACTTTTTGCTGAAATATTTGGCATTAAATAAAAGTAAAGATTCTCTTATCATGGGAATAATGTAGTCTTATGACCTGATCGACATTTTAATGCAAAAAGGCAAAGAAACTTTCTACTCTCAAATCACAATTGGTTTAGTCTAGACCAACTGATTTCTTTTCAAAGCTTATATATATTTAAGGAGATTTATTATATGATTTTATATGTTTATATGTGTTTTTTGCAGATCTTCCAAAAATTTTAAGTATGCCCAGTAGATTAATTTGGGCATTAGGATTTACAGAGAGATTAGACTGTTTAGTAGATGCTAATCCACCTGTGTCAGAAATTATATGGATAAAAGATAGATTTATAGTACAGTTCGGCCAGGGTTCTACCACACAACTGGCCAATGGCTCCTTGTTGATATATAATGTGAAGAAAAGTGACGAAGGCAGCTATAGTTGTACTCCTGTTAGTTCTTTAGGAAATGGTCAACCATCTCCTCTTGTACAAGTTATTGTTAGAGGTAGGAAATTAGGGACGACATCAAAAGATCGATGTAGGATAAAAAAACTTAAATCAAATAGTTTGGGGGTGGGGGGTCAACATTGCTGCAAGTTTTGTTAATCTAAAATTGATTTTACATATATAATCCTATTGGTCAATCAATTTTTCCTAAATTAAGTTAAGGGGGGGGGGGGGGGTATGGGGGTCAGTGAAAAAACTAAGTGAATTAAGTTTTTTATCCTTCATTGAACTTTTGATGTCGTCCCTTATGTCTGTTCACGTTGGTATTTAGTATTTCTTCTTCAATATTTGATATACAAAGAGAATATTAATGATTTTTATTTCAATATCACATAGTTAACTGGAGACACCAACATGACCAATATAAATCAAGAGAGCTGCTATTTTGAATTTTGATAAAAATTTGTGGTACATATTTACCTTTGACTAAAAAACAATGAATTAAAAAGCAACGATTTTCTATGAAGTAATTGAATTATAGACAACTTTATTTAATAATTTTTGAAAAGTTTTTCATTATCAAAGACAAGATCAACCATTGTTCTTTTGATGTTAGAAAGAGAACTGTAAATGCACATTGTAAGTGTTGGGTTTTTCTCCAATACCCAAGAAATGATAGTATATATGTGTTTTTTTCTTTGCTAATGTGTAGATACTGGATTTTATGAAATTAATATTATAAAAATGATTTAATGTTTTAATTAAAGAATATATATCTCTATTTTGTAATTGATTGTAAATAATTTAGACATAAAACTACATGAGATAACTTTCCTTTATGTTATTAACCTTTCCAGAAATATGAAAATATTTCTTATTGGATAATAAATTATTTTATTACAAAAAAATATTGATAAAATGTGCTTATTTTACATTTGTTTTATGACTGAAAAAAATCTTTATTTCTAGACCCTCCAAAATTTACATACCGACCAGAGGCAAGATATATAAGGAAGCCTAATGACAGTGTTGTGATGCCATGCGGTGCCTCTGGAGTACCGCCTCCACTTATTACATGGCGAAAAGTAAGATTTTGTATAGATATGAATGCAAAAATAACTCAATTGAAGGAAGAATTTCCATTTATACTGATTTAGCATTACCCAATAAGTTTCTATCTTTGATGTTTATGTAAAAGGTTACTTTCTCCAACAGAACTCGAACATTAAAAACAGTAAAAACTAAGTAGAAAAAGACCATATAAACATGTGGATGTAGAACCAGACCTGTTACGCAATAGAAGCAAGTTGGAGTTGTAATCCTATGAGTTATAGATTAATATAGATATAATATTAGAAGATGTCATATGGTTGCTAATGAGACTCCTTCAGCAATTTAGGGCTAAGTCAAAAGTCATACTGTACAGCAACCTATAAAAGACCAATAAAGAAAATGTTAAACAATTCAAGCGAGAAAATTAACAGCCTGGTTTATGTACAAACAAAAAAAACAAAACAAACAAAAAAACCCATGATATACAACAACAACCACTGAATATCAGGCTCTTGTAAAAATTTTGTTTTGTAATTTTGTTATATTCTATAATTTTTAGCAGTGATGGACAAGTATGAAATTATGCAGATTTGTGCCGAAGCAAAATTTGACATTTATAAAACATGTGAAACAATATGCTTGATTCTAATCATATAGAAGAAAATAAATTTCATCAATACATTGATCAATGATTAAATCTTTCATCAATGTATTGATGAAATTTATTTTCTTATATAAAAGTATTGTATATTTTTCTATAAAATGTCTTTGTTTGTTTTAAGGTTTCGGGTGTGTTAGACTTTGGAGGACGAGTGACTAGACTAGGTGGTAATTTAACGATTGTCCACATAGAGAAACAAGACCATGGACTTTATGAATGTGAAGCAAGTAATGATTTCACCAGAATAGTAACAACAACTCAGCTTATTATAGAAAGTAAGAAAAAGTCATTGTATTTACAAGACCTTTCGCAGAAAATTCTTAACTCTTTCAAGTTGTTATAGTTTTTTCTTCAGAGTCTTTTTTAGCATTTGCTCTCCATACTGGATTTTTGTAAACTTTAATTCTTTACAATTTATATAAAAAAGATGATGTGGTATGATTGCCAACTAGAAGCTCTTCTTAAGAGACTAACTGACACAGAAATTAACAACTATAGGTCGTCACCGTACAGCTATTAAGCATGTTAAGTGTAATTTTCCCTAATGAAATTAATAAAAAATTGATTTGAAGCCATGTTATGCAGTTTAATGGAGGTGTGAGTGATATAGAAATAGAGAAGCCCTATAATGACTCTTATCATTCCTCCTACTTCAAAACAATGTTGATGCAATGTAAAGAAATTTCCACAAACAGACACACATTTATTCACACTACTGTCAGACTAATATGACCTTTTTCAAAACAAACGTTTATTCACTGAAATTTTTATTTTGTACCATCTGACCAAGGAATTTCATATTTGATAATTAATACTGCATCTAACTACTATATATAGAGTTTAGTCAACTCACAACAGCATTACAGCAAAAAAAATGAATATTAGTTCAAATCATGTAACCAATTCTAAGTTCTACAGTTATTCTGTGTCAGAAACCTATAATGTGTCAAATATTTAATTACAATCCAAATTCAGACGTGTATCAAGTGGGAATATTGTGTCCGTTTTTGCCCTAACTGTTCAGTGTTGGACCTCAGCGGCCGTATCGAGCTGCGCTCAGCGAAGAATTTTATTACCTTATGTAGAAATGAAAAGTTTTTGTGTGTGTATGCTGTGCGCATAATGTTTCTTTGTTTGTTACTTAGCTTCTATATCTAAATGTGGGTCTCATTGGGGTCTAAACGTTATGTGGGTTTGCTGATTTTTTTGTAAGCGTGACACATGAAAGTCAAATTATTCTGCCGTGAAAAGGGGAAATGAAGTCTAGCGGGACACAGGAAATTAAATAAAAAATGAAAATTCTTACTTACATAGTGTAACAAGATATGGGAATCTGACAAAACAGTAAGCGGAATCCTGGATCAGAACACCCCCCCCCAATGAGAACCCCCTAAATTTATGTTGTGACAATATATATTTGACAGGTACCACACCCCATGCTCCATACAATGTTACAGTAATTACCAGTTGGTTTGATGCCTATGTAACATGGATTCCAGCTTACAATGGTGGCAGTACACAGAGTTTTGTCATATGGTAAAATATATTCAAATGCTGAAAAATTGAATTGAGAATGAAAATGGGGAATGTGTCAAAGAGACAGCAACCCGATCCAAAGAGCAAATAACCTTTAAATATGTTTATTTTCATTAATAAACACATTCTCATGTTATTAAACAATATTACAAAAAAATCACTGAGGTTATCTCCCCTTGACCTAAATATGACCTTTGCTACATTCAACTTGATGAAAACCTCACGAAATTATTATGCTGTTTTTATTTGAGAAAGATATTTTGATATAACATTTTTACTTCAAAACAGCATACATCATTATATTAAAACGGTCATGACAGTGAAAGACATAAAGAGCCCATAATAGAGGTTATGAGATATGAAAATAAAGCTTTGTGAATTTGGGGCTTCTAAAATGTTTTTTTTGATTTACCTCATCAGGATTGCTCCAAACTGCAAAAGTTTAAGCAAAGTATGTCTAAATACTTAAATATTCAGAAGCTATGATATTATTAAAAGGGACCTAAAAGACTTCACAAAACTGAATGCTGTCACTGATAGAATTGCACTAATTGTTACAGCTGTGAACAAATATTTTTGCAAGTTTCAAGTCTGATGTACTCTCTGATAGCTATTGAAAGATAATTTTTCATGCTGAGCTCTGCCAAGACTAAAGCAAAGTTACCCAGTAATTATTTTCCTCCTGACTTTTTAGCTCACCTGGCCCACAGGGCCAAGTGAGCTTTTCCCATCGCTTTGCGTCCGTCGTCGTCCTGCGTCCGGCGTTAACTTTTACAAAAATCTTCTCCTCTGAAACTACTGGGCCAAATTAAACCAAACTTGGCCACAATCATCATTGGGGTATTTAGTTTAAAAAATGTGTCCGGTGACCCGGCCAACCAACCAAGATGGCCGCCATGGCTAAAAATAGAACATAGGGGTAAAATGCAGTTTTTGGCTTATAACTCAAAAACCAAAGCATTTAGAGCAAATCTGACACAAAGTAAAATTGTTCATCAGGTGAAGATCTATCTGCCCTGAAATTTTCAGTTGAATCAGACAATCCGTTGTTGGGTTGCTGCCCCTGAATTGGTAATTTTAAGGAAATTTTGCTGTTTTTGGTTATTATCTTGAATGTTATTATAGATAGAGATAAACTGTAAACAGCAATAATGTGCAGCAAAGTAAGATTTACAAATAAGTCAATGTGACCGAAATGGTCAGTTGACCCCTTTAGGAGTTATTGCCCTTTATTGTCAATTTTTAACCATTTTTCGTAAATCTTGGTTATCATTTACAAAAATCTTCTCCTCTGAAACTACTGGGCCAAGTTAATCCAAACTTGGCCACAATCATCTTTGGGGTATCTAGTTTCAAAAATGTGTCCGGTGACCTGGCCATCAAATCAAGATGGCCACCACAGCTAAAAATAGATCATAGGGGTAAAATGCAGTTTTTGGCTTATAACTCTAAAACCAAAGCATTTAGAGCAAATCTGACAGGGGTAAAATTGTGTATCAGGTCAAGATCTATCTGCTCTGAAATTTTCAGATGAATCAGACAACCTGTTGTTGGGTTGCTGCCCCTGAATCGGTAATTTTAAGGAAATTTTGCTTATTTTGGTTATTATCTTGAATATTATTATAGATAGAGATAAACTGTAAACAGCAATAATGTTCAGCAAAGTAAGATTTACAAATAGGTCAAAATGACCGAAATGGTCAATTGAACCCCTAAGGAGTTATTGTCCTTTATAGTCAATTTTTAACAATTTTCATAAAATTTGTAAATTTTTATTAACATTTTCCACTGAAACTACTGGGCCAAGTTCATTATAGATAGAGATAATTGTAAGCAGCAAGACTGTTAAGTAAAGTAAGATGTACAAACACATCACCATCACCAAAACACAATTTTGTCATGAATCCATCTGCTTCCTTTGTTTAATATTCACATAGACCAAGGTGAGCGACACAGGCTCTTTAGAGCCTCTAGTTTTTTATTTGACTTAAACTGTTGATAATGTGTATATTATTATTTGTATGATAGGTACAGAAGTGTAAATGGTGAGGTTAGCACATGGGTTACAATGAGGATAGAGAATGCTACCAATCTGAAGGTGTTTAGATTAGAACCTGACACATTGTACGAGTTCAAAGTCCTCTCTAGAAATGCCTATGGTGATGGGAACTTTAGTGAAGTTAAACTTGCCAGAACTCTTGGTAGGTCTACACAATTGTTTGATCTTACAGCTATAGATGTATAGTATATACTCCTTTATTATCCAGATTAATTACTAGACACTGTGCTTTGTGTGCAGCAAATAACTCTGCAATAGAAATGTTTCAATTTTTGCTTCCTTCAGACGTGTGTATAGTTCGAGTAAATGAGTTTAAAACAGTTATTTTTGCTGTTTGATAGAAAATAGAAATATAAGATGCTTATCTAACAAACTGTTGTAAATCATAGAAGAACAAATACACCTGACTACTTGTATGAAAGATTGCCAAGTTAATCTTAAAACACCTGCTGTAGGTAAAATAAAGATAAATGTTCATATAACGACAAGTGTTGAACAACCTGTCCCAGGTGAATTTGAAAAAGGTATATGGTTGTCAACGGGAAGTTTACTGGGAATTTTCTTTTCTTTTGGAAACAAAATTGCCAAATTGCTAATGTGGAAATAAATCAGAATTCTTTGAAGTGGTTAAAAAAGAAAGGAATTCAAAAGATGCTGCTCTTTACAAAATCTGAAAAAATTAAGTCTATATTTTGTGCAATATATAGGATTTTGGCCATAAGTATTTGTTAATTTAATTGAAATTAAAGTAAGTTTGAAATGCCAGGAGGATGAAATGTTGAGAACAACTTTAAAAGGGAAACTGTAAAAAAAAAATTTAAAAAAAAAGGATTTCCTATGCTCAAAAGGGAAATTTATAGTAAATTTAGATATAAACACCTAAGGATAAATGTGCCTGACTTAATGAGGTATGTTGTTTACAGGTGTTGTGGAGACATTTGTTAGATTACCATGCATGTTAGTATATACTAGTTTGTTTATGACAGATTTATTGGTTGAAGATAAAAATAGTTTTTGTATTGTTGACAAACTAATTAAAGAGTGTATATTTTTGACTTTAGGGCATACATTTGTAATGACAGTATTTCTTGTCAGTCAAGTTTTACATTAACATAATTGATTATTGTGTCATCACAAATTCAAATCATGTCCTAGACCGGAAATAATTTCTTGTAATTTTACATTACACCTGCAGGTCACATGGAAAGGTTCAAAAGTCATGTGACTGCAGGTAGCTGGAAGCAACATAAAGTAATAATTTTATTTGATATGTGATTTTTAAGATTGTACATGTTGTACAGCAGTGTACAGGAAATATGAAAACATATTTCTTATTTCACGATTCATTAAATGTTAAAATGCATATGACAGCAATTTTTCAAAAGACCATTGTTGAAATTAAGATATGCATAGCTGAAATATACACTATATTGTTTATTTGACAAGTTGTATTATTGACAAGTTATTTTTAGAATTAACTAACTTATGAACATGTGACTTTGTTCTAATTAATTTCAAAAGAAGTTGTTTATTTTACTAACCGTAAGTTTTTTATTGAATATTACTATGACCATGTGACTTTTCTTTCTATTTATTTCAAAGGAAGTTCTATTTTTTTTACTAACTTTAAAGTTGTTAATTGAATATTTTCATGCCAATCAGGGAATAGAACACAAACATCAAGAAGACATGAAATTGGTACTTTATTACCTCCCCTTTTGCACCTTACCATCAATGCACCTTTTTTGTATGTTGTTATTTTTTCTCATTTCTTTGTGGAATAATATTGTTTGATATGTTAATAAGTAAAAACTAATATGGAAGAAAATATATAATTTAAAAGAGTGTAACTTACAGTTTTTGGTAAGTATAGTGTTAAATATGCATATTTTGGAAGTTTATATTCAAATAAACATGGACTGTTAAATTATGACAACAACATCAAGTTTTTGTGTATATATTTATTGCAAGTTCTATTAAAAATGCAATATCAAACAGTTTTATCTGTAGTTAGCTTGACTGCTTTTTGCTTTATTTTCAATATTTTTTTTATACTATTGATGTAGTTTTAGTTTATTTTTAATCTCTAATTTTGTGACAATGTCTTTTTTATACATTCATTCCAAACATCTGAAAAAAAAATTCCTATGTATAATTATTGTGTAGTTACAATAAAAATTGATCAATATTCATAGGTTTCATTCTGGAATGAAAATTTAAGTTTGTGTTTAATCTTTACATAAACGACTTTCTGAATATAACTGACAAACCTGTTCACTGATTATGAACAAAGAGCTTACACAAATAAAACTGGAGACAGTCTAAAATTGTACAGTAAAACCAGAGACAGTCTAAAATTGTACAGTAAAACCATCCTTTAATTTAAATAAATCTATACTTATATTTTTCTACTTCATACATCTTGTACAAGAAATTCTAAGAGAGTAAAATGAACTAGTGATGAGACTAATTGGAAGATACATCACATGTACAAAGTTAATAAGTTATAATCATATACAGTCAGACGAGGCAGATGTACTATATGGTTCCTACTATAATGTTTATTGTACTAATACCTACAAGCTGTATATCTTTAGGAATAAAAGATTTCAACGTCACATGTAAAAAAAATTAAAGGAAGACTAGCAAAATCAAATTTGTATAGGTAGATGTGATAATAACTGTCTATAAACATAGTTTGTTGTATAGATTGTTCTATAAGGAACCTACCTGGTAAAAGATGAAGAAACTTTGACCAATTTATGATGGGTTTGGATGTTCACTATTTACTATCAAGTTTTACAATTTTCTGTTCTTGTTATAGAGATAAACTGTAAGCAGCAATAATGTACAGCAAAGTAAGACCTTAAAATAAGTCAACATGACCAAAATGGTCAATTGACCCCCTAAGGAGTTATTGTCCTTTATAGTAAATTTTTAACAATTTTCATAAAATTTGTAAATTTTTACTAACATTTTCTACTGGGCCAAGTTTATTATAGATAGAGATAATTGTAAGCAGCAAGAATATACAGTAAAGTAAGATGTACAAACACATCACCATCACCAAAACACAATTTTTGTCATGAATTCATCTGCGTCCTTTGTTTAATATTTACATAGACCAAGGTGAGCGACACAGGTTCTTTAGAGCCTCTAGTTGTTTTAAACTTTGGTAGGGAGTGGGGAAGTAGCCATCTTTCGGCTGAACATTGCAACATCCTATCTTCACTATGATTAGTCCAGAACAGTTTTGATGGTATTTAAAACATAGATTAGCTTTTGGATGAGGTAACAGTGGGTTATATTGAAATAAGGTAACCTCAAAGAAAAAGAGCAATAGACACTCTTAACCTAACATGTGATATGTCCATTTTATAGCCAAGACAAAAATAAAAATTATTGATTACGATGAACCAAGTTTTTTTTAAAGACAAAACTGGTAACCTATAATTTACCACTATTTTCAGGAGAAGCTGATAGCTATCCAACAGCTCTTCCTACTTTACCGTCAGGTCATACATACATTCCTATTATAACCAGACCTCTTGGTAAGTATCCGTGTTCATTTTTATGCACATTACTTTAGATTGAAAAACCCCAAAGGATGACAGTCTTAATTTAATTGACTAGGTTTTGTATAAGTAAATTGCAATTAATGCAAACGTTTTAAAGGTTTTAAAAGGCATCTTGCCTCATAATATGAATAACTTCAACAACAGATTAATGTTGAAAGTGCCTCAGGCATAATTTTTCAAAATGCATTTTCATCAGGAGGTATTAAGTGGACACAAGATTTACATATATTATTATTTTTCAAAACCATTGAAGGATATAAACTTCTTAATTGCTATGGTCAGTTAAAGATTTTTTTTTAAAACAAGAGGTTTTAAAGTTTGGTGCATCAAAGAAATGGTATCTTCAATTGATACAGCTACCTGAATCTGACCCTAGTCCTAAGTGAATTATTTTCTTTAGCTCTATTTATTTAGTTAGTGTTTGAGTTTGCTAAATGTTGTGATTTTAGTTTGCTATTGATCATATTTGTTGATTTTTTGATATGTGTTTTGTTTTCTCTGTTTATTTTATCAATAGAATAATTTATGCATAAACAATAACGTGGTCAGCATTTAAATTATTTTCATACAAACAGTGTTTTAATTGGAGGTTGTTTGTTTCGTTCCCAGATTAGAAAAATATTTGACTTATAAGTCATTGTGTCTGTTATGTTCCAAGCAGGATATATTAAAATCACATTGACATGTCAGCATCATGAATTATGCATGTAAAAAAATGCCATTGTTCATGAAACATCCATCCAAGTGATCAAGTACCTTTTGATCACCTTTTATTGACCGACCACAAGATTCTTGTTTTCCCCCCTCAAAGTCAGTTGGTCCTCAGGTATAGATACAGTAATAATAGAGGAAAATATATATAGCAGGGAAAAAACATAGTTAAGCTTTTCAATCCTAAAGTTACATTGTCTTCGCCCATTAGTCTGGCAGTTATTACAATAACTTTCAAAGTATCTTTATGTTTCCTTGTTGTTTGTAAGCCTTTGTACATCTGTCTAATTTTAGTTGCTTCTATTTTTTTTTATGTAGATGCATAATTTGTTCTTTCTCTTTTTTAAAAGCTTTAGAAAAGATGTCAAATTCTGTCTATGATCATTATTGCATTAAGTTATCTGATACCTTATACAGAAGAGAAAATTATCACACTGGAGAAGTTTTTGAATAAAAATATAATTTGGTTATGTGTCAATTAGGGCCAGCACTTTTAGTTTAAGACACATACAAGTTACATTGCATAATTCTTATACTTGTATATTTCATTGGTTTGTAGTGATATTGTTTGTTATGGCTTCTTAATTGATGCATATTCTTATAATTTAATTTTGGATGTAACGCGTCTTCTGATTGGCTGACGTTATTTTGTTATGAGCCCATAGACATAATTTAGTCATGTGACCGTGACGTCATCAACGTTCTTTCATGGTTTTCTGCAGTTTAAAATGGAATTTAGAATTAAATTATAAGAAATGACTGTAATATTTTTTCTGTCTATTCGGAATAACATAAAAAATGTGGTGCACACTGTTAAATAACCCGCTACGCGTGTTATTCAGTGTGCACCAAATTTTTTATGTTATTTCTTCATAGACAGAAAAAATATTACAGTCATTCCTTAAATATTGTTAAGATTTTAATAGCACCACTGCTTTCCTTAATTGACAAGAAGAAAAAAAATAGTAGGTGGATTATTAAAATATTGGTAGCAAATAGGCAGAAATATTCCAAAAAAATGAATGTCTGATATATTGAATTATGACAATAATTTTACAATGTTTTTTTGGTTTCTTCTATGGGATGAAATAAATATATTATTAATTATTTACAGGTGAAAGGCCACCTTCTCCAAGAAATACAACAGCTTTTTTTGAAAATGGTGGAATAAGAATTACATGGTTGGCGCCAACTGCAAATAATAAAACACCAATTCTTTATTATGTCATAGAACAAACAACAAGTAATAATTGGAAACCATTGGATAATCAAGTGATAGCACCATCTACTTCCTCTTTCATAAAAGACGGGATAATACCTTCTACAACCTATCGATTTAGAGTCTATGCATATAGTTCTGTTTCGTACAGTCTGCCTGGGAATGAGGCTGTTATTGTTACACCTGCAGGTTCGTTTTTAAAAGACATTATAGAGATAAGGAAATGTGGTAGAATTGTCAATGAGACAACTATTCACCAAAGTTTATGTAAATAAAACATATGATTTAGAAATAAATCTTAAAAAAAAAGAAAAAAAAACTGAAAAAAAGGTTCTATTTTACCATTGTTTTAATCGTATGTTTTAATTCCCACAATACTTTTTTCAATAAATCAGCTAAGAGAAATAATTGCCGAAATGGTATGACTCCATACTTACAAGTTGCCAATGAGAGATATAAAAAAAGTTAAAAGAACTCAGGTGGTCATTTATTGTCAGATTTTAAAAATAAAATATTTTCTGTTCGGTATTAAACCAATTTTGTGCAATAATCTGCCAGATATGGCTTGAAGTCAAGTTACTTTCATAATAAAACAAAACTTTTTTGGGACAAAAAAAAATTAAAATATTAGGAATGACTTCAATATTCTATAAATTTTTAGACTTACATAAGCCGGCAACAGTGACTGCAGATTATAGCGAGGGTAATGTTGTTATTGTGGTTTTCAAACATTATTTATTTGTATTCTTCATATTATTAATATCACTTTGGACAACTGTTAATGAGGAAATGGAACACACAACAAATTTAAATTAGCTAGATTTTTGTTGATTTAGATCTTAACATGTTGAAAGTTTTGTTCCTGGGTACCATGTATACATGTTTTAATGAAACAGCCCTTAATACTTTTTTCTCATGAGACTAGGGTATGAGACAAGTCTTTTTCAGAAATATATGTTATTGTATTCATTATATAAACATATATTTAAAAAAAAAAACTCACCTCATACTTGTGATAACATTTGTACAAAGTGCTATTTTGATTATTATTCGGTTCATATTTTTAAGCACCAATATCATTTCATGCATGGGTTAAAAATCATGATTATTTAACAATCTTGTGCTAAAAAGAATGTTGGAAGAATGGTGGCAGTTGGTTTGAAGGAAAACTAAAATATCATGGACATTGCTGGCATTTTGTGACAAATGACTGCTTCTGCTTATTTTTTATTTCATGTTTTGTCATAGTTTTACAAAATGTCTAGTTTAATTACAATCTAAGACAAATTTTGTATTCTTGTATTCATACACATTTATTTTCACAATGTAGTTTATTTTGCTACATTCATGATCCTATTTTGTTGTATCCATTTCTCTATCAAACTTATTTCATTTTTATCATATTTCCTTCTGCTCTCTTTTATAATTAAGTATAGGGAAATATATTAAGGGGTCACAATGGAAATGGGATGTCAATATGACCAATCAAATGGGGGCGGTTTAGCTGATGTTGGTAAAGTTATCAACTTTAAGGGGCTAAATGCAATTCTTGATTGGGCCCTTATTTTGTTTGAATTTAGGGTTTACACATATCAGGCTCTTGAATCGATGATTCATGTTTCTTTTCTTTCTTTTTATGATTCATGTTTCATTCTTTCTTTTTTATTGTGATATGGTAAAGATTACTTTTTTTTTGAGGGGGGGGGGAGGGGGAAATAAAAATCAACGTTTTAAATATATTTTTTGGAATTTTTTATGAAACCTCCTACCCTTTGAGTGGAAAATAAGGATCGATCAAATATAGTTGGTTACTATTGAAAACTTGTATTAAAGAGGCATATCTCATATATATATATATATGCATAATAAATTTAATAAGATTTTGTGTTTTTGGAGATTTGTAAAAACCATTTCAAGTGATTGTGCAGTACAAAATTCTTTTAATCAGAAGTATATTTTATGTAGATCACCACTATGTAATTATATCCAACCTCCAGATCAAACCATTATTTAGATATAAAACATAAATGATGCCTATACTTGCTATAGATCTATATCTTAAAACAATCATTTAGTTGCAATTCTTATATCCTGCTATCTTACACTTTCACAAAAGTACCGATATATCTTTTTTTCTAATTTAATGAAATATTCAAAATATAGGGATAAAACTTGTTGGAACTGGTTGTAAGGTAAAATGGATTTTAAAAAGAAATGGAAAAATAATGAAAAAGATGAAAAAAAAAATATTAATATTTGAACTTTGATTGTAGAGAACCAGTGTTAACTGGAATAATTTGTAATCTGCTGTTAGTTTTAAGGTAAAAGCTCAAGAAATTACCTTTTTGAAAAGTATTGTCTTAAAAAAAAACATGATAGTACAGAAAAGATGCTTCCTTGTATCCAAACCTTTTAAAATTTGATTTCCTATGTCCTTAAGCTCTGTGTATATACATAAGAACTCTTTGTTACAACTTATTTAACTTCTTTATGTATATTTTTAGAGTCTAAAGGACTTTTCCTGTCAGAGGCAGAAATCGGTGGTATTGTCGGTGGTCTACTGTTTTTATTGGTTGCTGTATTACTTGCTATCATTGGTATTATCTGCAGTAGGAAGAAAGATAGGTCAAGGCCAGATAAATATGGTATGTTTATGGTATATTGTTTTCTCAGATAGGACTCCAGTTTCAGGTTTATTCTTCATCACAAAACAAGTCTATATATACAAAGGATCTAAGTTTTCTTGATCTAAAATGAGCAGACTGCTACCAATTAATTGACTATTAATATACAGCAAGGGAAGTACTTAGATCTTCAACTTACAAAATATAATAAATTATAGCTCTGTTTGTCATCTGAAATATTTTTCATGTTTAAACGTAGGATCAGAGGAGTTATTACCACATTGTGAAATCAAAATTGATCAAAATTGTTTGTTTGTTGTCCAGATTTTGAAAGCATGTCTGTTTGTCCTGTAGATTAAAGTTACTAATGTGGAAAAAAAAGGCGATTCTTTAAAGAAAGTGTTACAGAAAAAATCAAGGATGAGAAAAGAGGGATATGAGATATTTTAAAAAGAAAACATCAAATGTTTTGTACTAAAAGAGAATATTCAGCTGTTTTAGAACAACAGGTTTCACAAGATTCAGTTTTCTATGAAACACATTTAATTTAAATCACATACATGTTTAAAAAAAAAACTCTCTCTGTAATGTAGCCATTTGTGATGACTGTCCATAATTCAATTATTCTATCAGCCTTTGAGTATTTCTTTTTTATTTTTGTAAACTTTAAACAACAGAACATAATTTCAAACTTGTATTTATTCTTACAGGTAACGTTAAATATATGGGAACATCGGAAGAAATGGAAAGAACAACAGTTCCACACAGAATGTACGTATACATGGTTGTGAAATAATTATTGAGCACTTCTTAAAAAAATATAAGATAAATACAAACAATCAGAATTTGTATTTACAAAAATCATTTTTTGTATTTTTTAATAATTGAGATGTTTACAGAAAACTTTCTGTATTAATTATATAATAATTTAATGGGGACGGTAACTCATGATGTTAGAAAATTATACGACCATTTTATTCTGCTAAAAAATTAAATATAAAGAAGTAGCAAATTAAATTAGAAATAAAGAAAGATAGATATAAAATTAAGAAGATATGGTATGATTGCCAATGAGTCAACTCTCCAAAAGAGATCAAATGACATAAAAAGTTGCAACTATAGGTCTCCTAACAGCCTTCAACAATGAGAACGACCCATTATGTATGTCAGCTGTAAAAGGCCCGAAAATGAAAAGTGAAAAACAATTCAAACGAGAAAACTAATTGCCTGATTAATGTACAAAATGATAAATGAAAAATTTTTTATACAACAACGAACGACAACAGCTGAATAACAGGCTCCTGACTTGGAACAGACACATACAGAATTCATTGGGGGTAAAAGCAAATTTCTTACGCCTAAATTAACAAACAAAAAACCTAGGCAACAAAAACACAAGTAAGAATGTAAAAATAATTCAGGTTTATTTCATTGCCATGGCAGCAGAGTGGACAAACCAGGTATTGTACTAAAGTTGTCCCCATTCCTCATCACTTTATTTTTCTGCATGTTGTTATTTTTCTTTATTTGTCTGTATTTGAATGTTGTTATGATATTGTTTCTGAAAACCATTAATTCTGAAATTGGTTTCATCCTGTTGATGTCAACAGTTATGATATTTATTTAGTATAGCAGATTTTCGTTTTTTGGTTTTTTAGCAACAACAAAATTAAGCTAATTACTAAGTCGCTGTCATCTTTTTCTACACATTACAGTGCTTATCCAGTGACCTTTGGGGTATCACAATAGCAATGGCCAAAACAGTTTACCAAATTGCAGTTAGATTTCTTCTCGACTAACTGATCAACTGGTAAAATGTTTTAGCAGATTGCTCCAGTGAAATGTTGTTAGTATGAAGTGAGTGCTGTGAAATCAAAGTAATACTTACCATCCAGATCCAGTTAGTTGATATCTTTGTCATTTGTTTTAATCACAAAAATGACTTACTATAGTATGAGTCACTGAATAAGAAGGTCTAATTTTGACATGGAAACTTCTATCATAAATAGATTTTATAAATAAATAGTTCAAACCGTTGTTTTGTAGATGTATATTTTATAGCTTTGTCTTCTAAGACAAAGTTATTGTGTAATTATGATTCGTATAATATTTTCTATACAAATTACTGATCTACTGGCATTAAAGGGAAATAATTTTTATTGAATTATTGTACAATAAAAAATTAATCAATGATACCTGGCTTCTGATTTTGCCTACAATTTTTTTCAAAATTTTAATCATCTTAAAAATAAATTTCATTGTTTCTTTTCAAAACAGAGGATAAAAGTTTAATAATCATAAAAGTATTGTACAAACAAATTAAATGAGGAAAGTTGATATTTGTCAGACAAAAATTGTGACAACATTTTGCTGATTTTCAGTAATGTAAATTATTTCCCTTTAATGGTAGCAGATAAGTAATTGCTTTAGAAAAAAAAATCCAAATTACAATTATGCACTAACTTGTTGTTGGAAAACGGAGCTATTAATTATAGACTTACAAAACAATGTTTTAAACTATTTATTTATAAAATCTATTTATGATAGAAGTTTCCATGTCAAAATTAGACCTTCTTATTCAGTGACTCATATTATAGTAAGTCATTTTTGTGTTTGAAACAAATGACAAAGATATCAACTAACTGGATCTGGATGGTAAGTATACTTTTGATTTTACAGCACTCACTTCATACTAACAACATTTCACTTGAGCAATCTGCTAAAATATTTTACCAGTTGATCAGTTAGTTGGAGAAGAAATCTAACTGCCATTTGGTAAACTGTTTTGGCCATTGCTATTGTGATACCCCAAAGGTCACTGGATAAGCACAGTAACATAAATCAACTAGCAAGCCACAATATGAACCATTTTTGGCAAGGGAGCATAGCGAACCAGCAAAAGATGTTCACGTTGTAAAATGTATCAAGTGACTGATATTTAACAATATCTATACACTGTTTTTGTACTATTTCTGGTCTTTTCCACCTTTGACAGTTGTATGCTTGACAAGTTTGATAATGTTTGCTCATACTTTATGATTTTGGTGATACATTATTAGGAACCATTAAGAACTTGTTATCTGTTAATAATGTCAGGAACTTTGTATTCTTTTATTTTTCTGTTTTGATATTTGTCCTCATCAATGTGATTGCACTCTTATGATATTTTAAATTTCGTCAAATTTGAAATGAGAAAGTGTTTTGCTTTTGACACTTGACTTTCAAATTTTAACTTTCGAATTACTGCTTGAATTATTGAAAAAACAAAAATTTTTATTTTAGATCATCATTTATAAATGAAACTGTAAGAAAAGTACTTGATTTTTAAAAACTGTGCTTAGATCTAATTTTATTTAATCAAGTTAAGATTTGAAAAAAAAATCTTTTGATATTTTAACAATACTACTTAACACATGCCCTTTATAAATGGAAGATAGACAAATGTAGTCATTATTTCTGTAGACTATACTGTCCATTTAGCAACATTTGAATAAAATAGGATTTTGAAATATTATTCAGATTTTATATATACATGTGTAGAAAGAAATTATTTGATATACATTGTATAAATAGAAATAAGGAACACATAGACAAATTAAACAATGTCTTTTTTCCCAATGTATGACCTTAATAATGTGGGGACTAAACAAATTGTTGTAAAAGCAGTCCAAAGTTAACAAGAATGTTTGTTATATGAGGGTAGTAATGGGGTACCTTCATGATGTATAACAGTAAAAAATCTTTCCAAATGACGTTAATGGTAATTTTTAGTGCATGAAGATAAAAAATCAGCTGAATTTGAGGAATCAAGCTATTTATTTTCCTAAAAATAACGGTAACGATAATTATTTGAGACTTCTGACAAATCACGATAAGAATATTTTGATGAATCACAGTAAAATTTTAACTAATTTGACGCTAATGGTAGCCGAAAATGACCATTTGACGCCTGACGGTAAAGGGCATTACTACCCTCTTATATGGCATCTTAGTAAGACCCTTGTAAGGTTCAATATAGTTACCTCTGTGAAAAGAGTAAATTAAAATCCTTAAAGTTTTTTCCTGTAATAACTGTTACTATATATTTCTTTCTTACAAAAACAAATGTGAACAACACAGGCTTGCAAATACTTCTTTATAGACATTGATTTTTAACAAGTGTTTCAAAGGAAAAAATTTTTTTTTTTGGTTTGGTTGTGAAAAGAGGTTGGATAGGCAGGCGGCTGCCAAACAGCGTCGGTTCATTAACATGAAAATGTTTTACAATTTTTGTTAATTTAGATGTGTTGTTAACTGATTGAAGGTCAAGTTTAATTTTCATGACTTCAGCTTTTCTAGTTATTAAGTTCTGGACCCTTTTAGTAGCCAAAAGTGATACTTATTATGTGATTGAGTTATTCCCTTTGAACAGAAATTAATCAGTTTATGTTTTTATGTTGATTAGAGATTAAATTATTAGATATACAGAAATGAAAAGGCAAACTTTGATCTTTTTATAATTTGCTTCTAGTAGGTTATTTGCTTTTTCAGTTTAAGTACTTTGAATGTAACTTATATTTTGCCATGCTTTTATTTTAACATCAGTAACATGTTACATACAATTAAAATGATGACTGAAAATAGCACATGTTTTTTTTTGCCTAATGAATTTGATGCACAGCATGCTATAATACACATCCAGAGACTAAAATTATGATTACTTTGTGCAATGAATAATGCAGTTTGCATCAAAATTTTTATAACTTTATATTGTATGCCGATATTTTTACATTACAGTGACTTGACTGTTAGTGTTGCTCTCCACCAATTGCAATTCATTCAAAATTTTGACCAAATTGCAATTTGTTTTATAAAATCAAATTATTCAACTGGTCAGAAATTGAACCAACTGCTGTAGAAAACCACAGCCAAGTCATGAAAGTGCGAGGTGATAAAATAAAACATACTCACAATCCTATAAGACTTTAGCTCCACTTTAATGATGTTGTGACAAAATGAGTTTATCAGTTTGTATAGTTATATTATAGTCATTTCCATGCTGAAGGGGAACTGTTTATTTTGAATTGCTATTAAATTGTCCAAACTAAGCTTTCATATAGTTTTTCTTTCTAAAAGTATTCTATATTTATAAGAATCAGACATTATGTGAATTAAAACATTTCATATTCAGTAAAATATGTGTAAAATTGCAATATATGTTTGTAGGAAGTTTCCATGGGGGAGATAATAACTTTTCTTTCAAAAAGTCTTTATTCAAAAGAATAATATTTTAGGTTATCTCCCCTGAAAACTTATCAATAGCATATTGTTATTTCACACATATTTTACTGAATATATGATGTTTTATTTAAAATGATATCTGATTCTTATAAATATAGAATACTTTTAGAAAGAAAAACTATATGAAAGCTTAGTTTGGACAATTTTATAGCAATTCAAAATAAACAGTTCCTCTTCAGCATGGAAATGACTATAATATAAATATACAAACTGATAAACTAATTTTGTCACAACATCATTAAAGTGGAGATAAAGTCTTATAGGATTGTAAGTATATTTTATTTTATCACCTTGCACTTTCACATTTTGACTGAACGATTTGTTCAATATTCTGACCAGTTGAACAATTTGGTTTAATAAAACAAATTGCAATTTGGTCAAAATTTTGAATGAGTTGCAATTGGCGGAGAGCAACACTAACAGTCAAGTCACTGTAATAGTATGTGCCACTGGACATTAAGCAACCAACACTCAATCATTAATGATATTTGAACGTAAGATTACAGAAACTCTATTCATATGACATAGCAAATAGAAAAAAGGAACACAAAGTTCTGGTTGAGAAAAATTGTTCTTATGTGATAATTCAAATTTAAAGTCAAGATTTTGTCCTAAATAATCTTTAAAAAAAATAGATCATTTCCAGTTTGATTGAAATACAAATATTTTAATAAAATAAATGACAAATTCATTTTATATTATAGGGAAGATTCGTCAAAATGGAGCCGTTCATTCTCGGATAGCAGAGCAGACGCTATAAGAGGTTATGAAGGAAGCGGTGTGTTTATAGTACCAGATGCTAACAGACAACTTTATAGAAAGGAAGATTTACAACATGATAATTATTTGTGGGATGGATTAAATCCAAGCTCTAATACATTTGATACTGACCAGAGCTATTCCAGACATAACCGCTCACGTGATAGTTATAAACGATATGATAATGTTGACTCTTTTGAAAGTGGATGGTATCCTGAAAGTCAAAGGGACAGGAGTTATCCTGATAGTCAAGGTCATTCATTAACTAGACCTAGATCAATAAAGTCACCTTATACAAGCCATGGATTTCCTGATCCCGTTGACGATTTTATGAATAGGAAACCTTCTTCTGGAAGATGGAGAGACATAGGTGACTCTGATTCTGATGATAACGGATTTTTACCTTTGCGTCCACCACTACCTTTTGGGTATGATCCAACTCCTATAAATAGATTTCCATCTTACGGGGACAGAAGTTACGATCGATCATACTCAAGGGACCAACCATCATATATTGACAATGATGATGATGTTTTTTCACCTCACATTCCACATGTACAAAAATCAGGATTTCCTCGCCATAGTTCAATGAAGCCATCTTCTACGCAGACATATCTCACAGACGATCCGATCAGTTTCACAACTCCATACAATGACATTAGTTCTGTTCATCCATCACCGGAACATACATATCAAAACATTCCATTTCAACGTCCATGGCATTCATTTCCTACGTATAATTCAAATGACAGAGATATACCAAAGTTTGATAACCCTCGTCTAACTCATTCATTAGGTTATAATCCGCCAAAACAAGTTGCAAGAGTTCAACCCAATAATACATCACCTAAAACATATACTCGTGACCATCTACAAGGTACCGTAGACAAACTTAGACGTGGCCCTAGGCATCGTAAATCTAGATCAGCCTGTAGAAATTCAGCTCCTGAATTCGATCGTTCTGATGGTTATCCTGTAGGTCGTAGAGGTCATGCTTCTGACAGTGAGGCTGGGAGGGGCAGGGACTTTGATAGACATGGCAGGCCATATAGTTATGATAGTGATCCGTCATCATATATTCCCAGAGGCAGCTTACGTGGAAGGTATTTTCCAGATTCACGTTCATTCCGAGATGATCCTACTCCTGACTCACTGAGCAGTGGTATAGGGAGTAAAAATACCTCACAGGCCACAGGGTCAACTTCAGGTTCACGAGTTCCAAGGCCAAGCCTTTCATACAGTTCACTTTTATCACCACAAGATAATGATTTCAGTCAAGATTCACCATTTCATGATCAAAGCTTACATAGAGATACATCAGCAGATGAAAACTATGAATTTGATACTCCAGATCTCGATACAATACTTGCGTACCCTGCTTCATCGGGAGGGGATGAATTATTAAGTGCAATAGAAAGTGGACTCAGTACATCAGACTTCTATTATGATCTCTATCCAAAACCATCAAAACAAAGCAAATATGAGAACTCGGAACAGAGGTTTGAAAAACTTCGTCAAGAATATCATCAGTTTCAACGTCAACAACATGAAATGTCTCAACACCATCATTTTATAGATAGTGAAATGCTTTGACCTTGGTCAATGAACTTGAAGTTAAGTCATAACCTAAGTTGCAATTTTCTTAAAAGTCTCCCTGGGATTTTTACTTCATTAAAAACAATTTTGAACCTTTTTTATGTACTTCAACTTAAAGTTAGGTATATTTTAATTTTTTCTTAAATTGTGAACTAAATTAAACTAGGAGTAAAGAGTGGTTATCTTTAATCGCAATTTTTGTGAATTACACAAACAAATATTTAATTTTATTTGTGTTATTAATCTAAATAAGATCAAATTAGATGAACTTGCTTTTCAAAAATGAATGTAAAAAAAAAACGTTTAAACATATGAATCATGCACACAAACTTGAAAAATTCCCTATGATATGAATCCCCTAGTCAATTTTATACTAGGTTAGTTGTTTATAGTTGTTTTAAAAAAAAATGTAACTTAGGTTGTTTCTTTGCCTCATTTCAAATCTTGAATCTCTCTTTGTATGTATTTTTATATAAATAGAATATTTGATACAATCAGACTCTGTGAGGCCTAGCCTTCCATTGTTTTAAATGAATCATCAGTGTCTGTGTTAACTATCTAAATGTATCCATTTTGAGATAAACTTTTTTGTTTAGAATCAGTTTTCTACTTTCATGACTTATGTTTTGAGATGACCAATATTGTTTAATACTTCATGAACCTGTAAATAACAAATTTATTTCTGAAATGACTTCAATACTATATTGTTTATTATGATATATTGGCCTGTTTCTACCTTTTATTACTGTAGAAAATTGTTTAAAAATTGGTATCTACATGCCTGTTCTGTACAGACAGATGAAATAATTTATTTCAACACAATTGAAAACCAAAGTTGAAAAAAAATATTAAAATTTCTTTCACAAGATTTTTTTCCAGATGCTTTTTTTTATCTCTTTTCAGACAGACAAAGAAAAACAATCACCCACCTAAATTAAAATGAATGTCAAAAAATGTTCTTGTATATCAGAAAAATCAGAAATATAAGTACATTACATGTAGGCTATTTGTATGTGTAAGTGCCATTGATCAGATATGTAGTTTTAATCAACAATGCAAACTTGTTCATTTTTTTTGTTGAACTCAATTGTATATACTATGTATACATGTCAGTGAATAATTTCAGAGTCCTTGCATTTGGGAATTTTTGGACATTAATTGCTAGGAGACTTAAATTAGTATGTAGATGTTTTAATTACCATTATTTACTTAAAAAAAAACCTGTAAACCTGCAAGTATATGCATGGTGTTATCTTTCATGAATATTTAAAATGATAACAACTCCTGCATCCTCCCATTGGTCTAGGTAAATCATGTGATACCATTTACACATTGTCAGCCATTTTAAATTGTATGGTAACTATTTTTAATAAAGGATTTTTTTTTTTGTGAATAAACTGGTAATATTGTTGATATACATATACAATGATAGAATGATAAATATGTCTTCGTAATATGCATTTGCTAGATGCATAATTTGATCTGTCTCACTTTGATTTGTTAACTTATGTTTGTATGCTTTAAAATTGTACATTTTCTACAAAGAATTTATTTCCTAAATCAGTCACTTTCTTCAAAATAGTACCTTTAAAGAGAAAGAATAACTATTTTAATGTTTATTTCCTGCAAATTTTGTTTGTTTTTTATACAAATTAAAACAGTATATCCAATCCGTCCCAGGTGAAATACCTCTGCTACAAAAGCATTAATGTTTCTTTGAAATGATTGTTGAACGGCTTTGATTTTTTATCATGTGCTAGTCTTGCTCTAACATTTAGGACAGGGGGTTATATGTAAGTTAAGAGTTAAATATTTTGTCACCAATCAAAACTACAAAGAAAGGTCTTTTAAATCCTTTTGATTCCTAAATATGTGAATCTGGCAGAGATTTTTAAAGTTAAAGGTCTAACTTTTTTAGTATAAGGCAGAACATAGAAAAATAATATTCTTTTTTATTGGATAATGGTCTCATTGGCAATTATACCATATCTTCCAATTTATGTATTTTTTTAAATAGAATAATTTTCTAAACATGGTGAAAACAGGACAACCGACTTGTCTATCAAGGAAATCTGAGACTACTATAGCATGATATACATGATATATAGTACATGTAGTATTAAAAGAAATTGTCATATGAAGAAGGTGCTATGTTTAAACTTTTAATCTGGTTTGGAAACCTAATTTTTATAGCAATTGGATGTCTTATAGGTAATTTTAAGCACAACCATATTTGGTAGTGTGACACTTTTACGAATTTTATCAAATAATTATGGTGTCAGTGACAATATTTTAACTTTTACAACTCAGCCCAGAAAGCTTTGACAACAATTTTTATATGTTTATTACTCATAATATAAAATGGAAAGTTTTACATTATTTATGAATTTTGTTGTTTATATTCTTTATGTTTATTTACATAGACATAAATCTATGGCATGTTTATTTTGTTTATTGTCACTTTTCTATCTTATATTCTATAAAATTATATTGTTTTTAAAATAGGTCTTTGTGATGTCATACAGGGCAATATAAAAAATATCCTTTAAAAATCCCAAACCTTCACAAAAATATAAATATGATCTCACTTTGTGTCAGTTCAAGAAAAAATAATTTCTTTAATTTTGTTGTGTAAGTATAAAAATGTGCAGACATTAAGATGCTAGCAGCTTATTGCTATTCATGGTATAGTAGATAAAAATTTAGAATAGAAAATTAAAACGTAATGTCCTAGAAATTGTATATAAAACTCAGCAAATTGTAGATATGTGATATAGCAAGTCTTTACAAAGTAGAGACACAATGTATCATAAACTTGTGTTGTAAGAGGCCATGTGACCTTCTGCTTGTTTTTATCCTGCCTTTCTTGTACAAGCAATGAGGTTGTGAATCATTTACACAAGTGTGAAAGGTAGGTGTGAAGCATTTACACAAGTGTGAAAGTTAGGGTGTAAAGCATTTACACAAGTGTGAAAGGTTAGATGTAAATTATTTATACAAAATAGTATGATAGAAGTAAATTATTTACACGTGATTGGAAGATCATACAGTAAATATTTGAGATGAACATATCAGAAACATTGAAGGTTGAATTCACATAAATATGCATCTTCCTATTTTTCATGTTTTATGAATTGTTCCATTGTTTTTCTGTGTTTAATTTTTCAAACAAACATTTTTGATCTCTTGTCATTTTAATTTGATTTTAAGTTTAAAACTTATAAGACTTTTAATATTTTGTTCACATTTCTAATCATTTTATGCAGGGGAGATAATTCAGTTTTTTCTTAGTGCTTGTTGTCTCCCCTTAATAGCTGGTTGGGAATAGATAACATACATTGTTTGCCATTTATATTATCTATCGTATCTGTTGCAAGAGATAAGACCAATTTTCCTTTAATTTGTTTCACAGTATGTCCTTTAAAACAATCTTGTGATCTTTAAACTAAATATTTAAATGATATTTGGTAAGATGTTGGCAAGTATTTTAGATACTTAACAAAACACATTTTTTTTTTATCTGAATCAAAGCCAAGTCTTGTCTATTAATACAAATTTATTCATGTTGATTGAGGATATTTTCAATGTATTTTTTTTAAACATGCAAAAAGTGCAGTACATGAAAAAAAGTTGGAATGTTTTTTAATAGTAATTTTCACACTCTTTTATATTTCATCAGCTTCAGGATTTTGACCCCTTCAAGCAAACTTGATTCAAGGGTAATTTACCCTACCTTGATAAATTAAATACTTTCATTGAATAGTCCATCTCATTTTGGCATACATTTTAAGGGCATATCCAACAGTTTATTTTTGACGGTGAGAATTTTTTCCCTTGAAGATATTTCATTCTCCAATAGACGGAGAATCAAATTTTGCCAAAAAAAATATTAGTCGTCGATTTCGTTTTTTCAAAAAATACTGCTGAAAATTGAACATTTTTGCAATTTTGGAGTAAAAAACGTTTTTTATTTAAAAAAATTAAATATGATTTTTTAATCAACATATACTTATATAATGGGGCTCAAATTAAAGCAAAATA